>NW_021319212.1:593692-679896 GCF_001605985.2 Dendrobium catenatum
TGCCTCTTGAGAGAATAGCCAAGGAGAGAGTGGAAGAGAGCATTCAAAGGAGGATTCCTACCATTGGAGCGAGAAGGCTTCACTTGGATTTCAAAGGTAAGAGTCTCTACTTGTGAATTAGGATTACTTCACTCTTTTCTTTCTTCCTTCTAGATTCTTGTGAGAAGATCTGTCAAGGAGATCTGGTTCTCTGTCGACACTTTGAGAGTGTGAACAGACGAAGGGTTCCCTGCCTACACTTGCAGAGTGTGAATAGCCGAAGGGTTCGCTGCCTACACTTGGTTAGTGTGAATAGCCGAAGGGTTAGATTCTTGTCAAGGTTTTAGATATTACATGCTGATTGTTGATGATTTTACACGCTATTCTTGGATTTTTCCGCTTAAACGTAAATCTGAAGCTATGCAAACTTTTCTTTATTTCAAGAAGCTAGTTGAAAATCAATTTCAAACAATGATTAAAGCTTTACAATCTGATAGAGGTGGAGAATATCTCAATAAATCTTTTCAACAGTGTTTAAAAAATTTTGGCATTGCTCACAGGTTTACATGTCCGTATACTCCCCAACAAAACGGTATAGCTGAAAGAAAACATAGACATTTAATAGAAACTATGCGTGCTCTTTTATTTTCTGCAAATTTACCTCATAAATTTTGGGTTGATACTTTGTCTACGGCTGTTTATCTTATAAATAGATTGCCCATCAACTCTCGGTATAAGTTATAACCACATCAATGCTTGTTTAAACACCAACCTGAGTACAATCATCTGCGAGTGTTTGGTAGTCTCTGCTATCCCTGGTTACCTCCGGTTCATCGAAACAAATTTCAGCCTCGTTCCATTTCTTGTGTCTTTCTTGGCTATGCTGATAACACTTCTGGTTATAAATGCCTTGATCCTTTAACCAATCACATATATCTATCTCGGCATGTTAAATTTGTTGAAACAGAATTTCCTTTCCGATTTACTGCTCCTTCGAATTCTATGATTTCCACACAACCTAAGTTGTCCTCACATTCTTTCATTCCACCTCTCACTTTAGTTCCTACCACGGCTACTTCTCCTATTACAACTTATGGTCCTTCTGCTACTTCTGCACCGACCCCTTCAATTCAGCAAATTCAACCGGATATTATTCGTTCACCGGCTCCAGATTCATATTCATCTTATATAAATCAATCCAATACCTCTGTCCAAACTAGCTCATCTTTGGTTCCTGTTAACCGCCATCCTATGATCACTTGCAAGCAAACTGGTTCCCTTAAACCGGCAAGGATTTTTTATCTGCAAACAGATATCATACCTCTTTCCCCCCACTTCATTTACCGAAGCTAGAAAATTTTCTAATTGGCGTGAGGCTATGTCTACCGAATTTCAAGCTTTACAAATGCAGGGAACGTGGTCCTTGGTTCCTCATTCTAATGATCAAAATGTGTTAGGATGTAAATGATTGTTCAAAACAAAATCTAATTCTAATGGTACCATTTCTCGTCACAAAGCTCGTTTAGTTTCTCAAGGGTTTAAACAAGAATATGGCTTTGATTATACGGATACGTTTAGTCTTGTAGCTAAATTTCCTACCGTTAGATTACTTCTTATTGTTGCTGTTACTAAACAATGGCCGATTTACCATTTAGATGTTTCTAACGCTTTTTTGCATGGCACATTATCGGATCAAGTTTTTATGAAACAACCACCAGGGTTCATTGATCCGCAATACCCCACTCATGTGTGTCGACTTCATAAAGCCATTTATGGTTTAAAACAGTCACCAAGGCAGTGGTTCTCCACTATGTCCGACACCTTAGTTAAATATGGGTTTGAAGCAAGCAAAACAGATCCCTCACTTTTAATTTTTCACAAAGACTCTATTTCTATGTATTTACTTATTTATGTTGATGATTTACTCCTCACAGGTAACAATGCTAATGAAATTCAATGTTTACTTAGCACATTGCATATTGTTTTTAACTTACGGAATTTAGGTCCTGTTACTTATTTTTTAGGCATAGAAATAGTTTCCAAGTCTACAGGCATGTATCTATCTCAAAGAAAATACATTCAGGATTTGCTAAACAAAAATGGTATGTCTCAATGCAAATCTGTTACTAGTCCTTTACTGTCAAAACTGCCTATTATCTCTGAAAAATCCAAACTTTTCGAAAAACCCACTGATTACAAACAATTGGTCGGTTCTTTACAGTATATTACTATTACTCGATCGGATATTATGTTTGCAGTTAATTACTTATGTCAGAAAATGCACAAGCCATATCAGGTTCATCACCAGCTTCTCAAACGAGTATTTCGGTATCTCAAAGGCACGGCAGAATTTTCACTGCCCATTCGTCCATCTACATTTAACCTGCAAGCATTCGCCAACTCCGATTGGGCTGCCAATCCCAATGATCGACGTTCCATCTCTGGATTTTGTGAATTTTTGGGCGATAATCTCCTTTCTTGGTCCGTTAAGAAGCAACCTATGGTTGCTCGCTCCTCGACGGAAGCCGAGTATCGAGCTCTTGCATCTACAGCAAGTGACATCATGTGGCTACGAAGACTGCTCTCAGATTTTCAAATTCCATGGAAGACGGCAACACCTCTATATTGTGACAATGTTTCAGCTTTGGATCTTGCAAATAACCCAGTCTTTCATACCCGAACAAAGCACATTGAGGTGGACTACCATTTTATTCGGGACTGCATCAAGAATGGGCATATCACTGTCCATCACATTGCGTCTGTAGACTAGCCAGCGGACGTGTTTACCAAATCTTTATTTGCTACCAGATTTTTATTTCTTAGAAACAAGCTAACCATCCATGGTTAACTTGAGGGGGGATATTAGATATATTGTATTGGACGGTTAGGATGCATTTAATCCTGACCGTGTATAGGTCATCTGTATCTATATATAGGTCTGCCTGTAATACATTTAAGCATAATAAAGTTTTCATTTCCTATTCTCTATTTGAGCTTCTTGGTTTGTCATCAGATTCTAGACTGTGTTGGTATAACTGTCACCTACGAATGGTCTGTGCCTGACTGCGAGATTGATGTGGGGGCCTCCATTCCTGAGTCAATTTTGTTGTTTATCCTGCTATGTTTGGTTTTGCTAGATTTTGCTGTTGTATACCCTGGTTTTTGACCTCTCGATGTTGTACTCCTTTTATCAATTGAATAATATTCTGTTTTGGTAAAAACGAAATTAGTGAAGCACTAATTAGCCTAAAATAAGAAATACCAACCGAACAAGTCAGCAATCCGCGTGGACGGTGTTGCCGGCTACGTTGCGATGAGGACGACTTCTCACTACTTCGACTCATTAGGCACTGTCATAGTGAGAACTGTAGGCTACCACTAGCAGCTATCGATATACACATTGAGAGAGCTGAAATACCCAAAGGAATAGAGTCAAAAATACTGGAGCCATATTGCAAAGCTACATAGGGGATTGTAGAGAATTAGGTATTTTTTTATGCTAACATACAGACAAATTTGAATTCTGAGTGGGGTTCGTGCCCACAGTACTCCCAGCATGTATCTGCCACGTAATGCTTTGAAGTAATATTTTCATCATTAAAAAATATTAATATTTATTTTAATAATTTATTTAAATTTATATTTTATTAGACATAGACAAAAATCTATAATTATCATATTTCATCTTAAATATTTAAGTATTTGTTTTATAAAAATAGAAATGTATAACATAGAAATTTTATATACACACACAAATGTAAGATGAAGGGAAGAATTTGAGCGTAATAGAAGTACCAATGGCTTCCTAGCCAAATCATAAGGTCTGTTCACAGCACCCAGAGTACTACGTTCGATTTCCACAAATATCATGATTGTTGTGGGTTTTTGCTATATGTTTTTGTGATTATGTTATGAGCTTTTATATACACTGTGGTTAATGTACCAGTGGGGGCAATGCCCTCAGGGCTCCCACTTGAACTTCGCCATTGCATGTATTGTCTAGTACATGTGAGACTAATTTAATTAATGATAAATGTATATATTAATATTATTGACAGTAGTATCATACTGTCTAGCACATATTGTCATCTATTATTATTCATATATATAAACTTTTTTGTTTAATTGGTATATTTAATGGATTACTAATTTGTTTTCAAATACTTGTTTATAAAATACAGTTTTTGATAAATTTTGAAATACGTTCAGTAGCTTGAAAGAGAGAGAGAGAGAGAGAGCGGAAATGAGAAGCCTGTGGGAGCCCATTAGCTGCTACTCTCCTTTTAGCATTGATGCCTTCCATTGGCGAAGGCAACAAGCAGCCGAATTCATTGATTTGGGAAGGGGAATCCAATTTTAAAATGAATCAAATCTTGGGGCCACAGCACTTTATTGCCTATATTTCAACTTTACATCTCATGTGAGGAAAGTAGTCGCCTCTATAATGATCCTTTTCTTCTTCCATATAGATCAAGAATGCTTTTGGCTTTTCATCTATAAATTATAAGCTTGTACACCAAATTTTGAATAATTCTGAAAATATTAACTTAAGCAATATGCCATGATAGAACTCCTAGAGAAATCCTAAGAAATATGCCATGACAGAACTCGATAAATAGATGGTCTTGTGTGCAGATTTCATTTGGCAACATAAGATCATAAATATCCTTGGGGAGTAAAATCTCGTTGTCATCAATTTGAAGAACAAACACAATTATTTGCACTTACTGGACCACCTTTTTGCAAGTGATGCAAGTCGTAATCATGAAGGATGTTAAAGAAGGGTCTTAAGCTTTATTACAACAATTACCAAACTTTTGTTCAAGCCAACCAATGTCTCCATCAGCAGCCCTCAATTTGTTTCTTTCCACTATTTTCTTCTGCGAGAATATTTGTTCTTCTGAACTTTTTGACCTTCTGAATGATGATGGTTTAACAACAATTTGGCCACTAACAAGTAATGATTATATTTTGGTTTTGCCTTTTTAATGGAATTATGAAAATTAAACCCACTTGAATTTTTTTGAAGTCATACGGTAGAAGATGCCATATGTTGGACTCAAATTTATTTGAGGATATCACCCAACTTTCTTTTCAAAAAAATAAAAAATAAATAAAAATTACTGCATTAATATTACGACATTTTTAATCAAGTGCCTTAATACATACTGAAACCTATTTGGAGTCAAATAGATCACTTCCATTCGCCCTCTGCGAAAGATAATTACAATTACTGCTTTTACCTCCCTATTTCCTCTGTCACACGATTGGTTTCTCGCTTGTCTGTGGTTTCGACCTTATTTCTTTCTAAATGCTTGCACTATTGCTCCATCGTGTGACGCCCCTAAGTTTAATTTGGAAGAATTATGCTTTTACCTTTTAAAAACAACATCAGAGCTATCTATTTCACTCTTATCAATATAATATAAACTGAAACAAAACTAGTAATCAAAACATTAAAATACATCTACATTTTTATTCCAAAATCATATATAATACTCAAGAATCATATAATTACAATACATCATCTTCAATTAGTCCTAAATACAGAAGAATAGCTAAAGGACAAAAAATAAACTAACAGTTGTTGAGTCATGAAATATTCGCAGTGGGTAGAGAAATATATATGTAGTTTAACGTCTTAGCTTTGTACGAAGATCCAACTAGAGAGTGCAACATTCATAATAGGCCCCAGAGTTTTTATGTGGAAACCCTAGAAACGGGGGAAAAGCCATGGGGCCTGCCTAGTTTGAAATGATCCACTAGTATTTGTAGTTCATTACAATGAGGTTGTTCCTTGGGGGGAAGACTTGGCCTTATCTAACAAATATACATCAAATGGAGTGCATAACATGGTGGGAATATGAAGAAATTCTATTGAAGTGTTCGTTTGGTCGGAAGGACCATAATCAGTGGGCGATGGAGGTTAAAAAGAACATTGTCTAGCAACGGAGGTTGGAAAGACCATTGTCTGGTGACGAAGGTCAGAAGGAGCGTATTTGACGAAGGAGGTCGGAAGGACCGTAGTCGGCGGGTGACGGAGGTTAGAAAGACTATTAGTGGTGGTCGATAGAGGTCGAAAAGATTGTTGTCTGGCGACGAAGGTCAGAAGGACCGTAGTTGGTGATGGAGGTCTGAAAAATCAATGCCGGCAGTAGAAGGAGATCGAAAAGACCGTAATCTGGCAACGGAGGTCGGAAGGACCGTAGTTTGCAAGGAGGTCAGAAGGACCATAGTCGGTGGGCGACGAAGGTTGCAAAGTCAATTTTCGGTGGGAAATGGAGGACAAAAAGACCTTTGTTTAGTGGTAGATGTTAGAAGGATCGTATACAGTGAAGGAGGTCGAAAAGACCATAGTTGGCGGACCATGGTGATCGAAACGATCGTTGTCCAATGATAAAGGTCAGAAGGATCGTAGTAAGCTGGCGACGAAAGTCGGAAGGACCATAGTCAGTGGGAAACGAAGGTTAGAAAAACTATTGTCTGGCTATAGATGTCAGATGGACAGTAGTCGATGAAAGAAGTTTGAAGGTTCGTAGTAAGTAGGAGATAAAGGTCGAAATGATCATTGTCTGGCGACGGAGGTTGGAATGACTATAGACGGCAAAGGAGGTCAAAAGGATCATAGTCAGCTTGCGACGGAGGTTGGAAAGACTATTGTCGGCAAGCAAAGGAGGTTAGAAAGTCTATTGTCTGCCAAAGTATGTAAGAAGGATGGTTGTCGGCGAGTGGCGAAGGTTGGAAAGACCTTTATCAACGGGCGATAGAGGGCAAAATGACTAAAGTCAATGGGAGAAAGAGGTTAGAAATATGAAACTTCATAAGTAAAAGAAGTTAAACTCTTAAATAAAAGGACACTTTTTGGTGTATTCATTGGAATTTCATTAAGAAACTCTGCAATTAAGCGTGATCTTCCTATAGTAATTTTGGGATGGGTGACCTACTAGGAAGTTACGCCAACAAGATAAAACTATAAGGCTCTTAGGCCAAAGCTGATAATATATCAATAGTTAATAGTTTGGGATATTATAGGAAATATTGTAGTATGATGATAGTGGTCGAAAGGACCGTTGTTAGGTGGAAGTCCAATAATAATTAGAAGCTAGGTGGAAGTTTGGTGTTAGTGACTGGGAAGAACTCTAGCGTCAATTGTGAGTCGGTCGGAGGTCCAGCAAAAGTTCTATTATAGTTAGTAGTTGGGAGAATGTCTAATGATAGTTGGTGGCTGAGTAAAAGTCTGGCATCCTATGGTGGCCGGGTGGAAGTCTGACGACAGGAGAAAGCCTGGCATAATACTGAAGTATGGCATTCGGTAGTGGTCCAACAAAAGTATGGCAATAAGTTGGTGGTCAGATAGAACTCTAGCGTCGAGTGGTGGTGAAACGAAAGTCTGGGCACTGGTCGAGGAGGACTTAGGTGACAATAGTGATCTATGATCTCTCCTCTTAATTCATTTCTTTGGGGTCACCTTTCAAGAGAAGTAAAGGGTCTAATTATAGATTTATGAGAGTGGCATGGCCCGTAAATAGGAGAAAGATCAATGGTAAATTGGTAGTGGTTTGAATGGACGACTAATTTTTAATCCCTTGATCAAGGAGCATTTTTTGGGCATTTAAATATCTAATTATTATCAGAATTTGATTATCTTGGGCTTGTTGGATTTGTTTAGCTAAGACGCTCAATTGACTATAAGCATGTCATGCTTAGAAACTATTTCATAATCCAAACTATGGTTTAATCCTTCAAAATGTGCTTTTGGTCATTCATTTGTACCTATTTGGTCTTGGATTGAATCAAATTTGGTGTGGCTATGTTTGTGTTTTCGAGACATTTAGTTTGATAGTAGGTCCCATATTTAAATTTTGAAGTTTCCAACTTGATTTTTCCTCGAGACTCATGCCCAATCAAGATAACTTTTTAATTATATAGCATTTAGCTCCTATTTTTAGACATAGATGCTCAAGAAGTCCGAAAGTTTTGGCAATGTTTGAGCAAAAATCTAATGACAATCGACGGCCATATGAAAGTGCGGTGGTGATCGGCGATAGAGTGGAAGTCCGACGTAGATTGACAATCGGGAGGAAGTTTAATGGCAATCAATAGTTGAGAGGAGAGCTGGAGGAGATTATGGGAGGATATGCTAATAGTAGTTGAACGATAAGCCGATGATGGCAAATATGAAGTGAAGGACTGCCAAAAGACATCAGGAAAAAGGATAATGATGATGGTGGTCAAGTTGCATTTTACTAATGGCAATATGCATCTATACTAACATGATGGACATTAGACATCCCTATTGGAAGGGGATGAATAAGTATGACTTTTAAATAGCTTGACTACACACTAACAATGTCAGTTGAGTGGAGTTCTGATGATGATCAATTTGTAAATTTTTTTTTTTAGTAAGAAGTGGTAGGAGATGCTTCAATGTGAAGTAGAGAAGAGGTCAAAAGTGTCCACCAAGGATATATGACCTTTATGAAGTAGTTTGTTATTTTTCATTTGTTGCTTGACGACATTAACTTTTACAAATGATGCCGGCAGAATTTTAATTTTATCTTCTTGTAAAAATGAATGTATACTTGAACCTGATGTGGACTCTATCTAACTTCAATGATATCGTATATGAAGTTGAGATTATTGTATGAGCTTAATGCTTGTTTTTCATTTGAAATGAACTTGTCCCTAAGAGAAAGCTATGATTTTTATACAACTTTGAGACTTTCTTTGATATATTAATGTATTTGCCTTTTGAGGAGTTTAGCATACTAAGATCTTTGTATGAGTGATGAATTCATTAACTATAAACTCTTACAGAGTCTTTCTAATGAGAACACTATCTGATACAAGCTTCCCTTTAAAGCTACCTTTTGGGTAGACATTTGTGGGGCTATTTGTCAAAGCATTGTTTGATCACGCTAATAGATTGAGAGAATTCCATAAAGCTATTTGACATATCCATGGTTATTTGTCAGAGCATAACTCAATGACATTAACCTATATGGAAGAGGTTGAGAAAATCCACCAACGATATATAACCTATCTGCAGGTGTTTGTCAGAGCACTGCTCGATAACGTTAACTTATATGGAAGAGGTTGAGAGAATCCACTAAGGATGTATGAAATATTTGAGGTTATATGTCAGAGTAGTGCTCGATGATGTTAAAGTATATAAAAGAGGTCATGAGAATTCATAAATGATGTTTGATCTATCAGGGTTTGTTATCAGAGCACTGCTCAATGACGTTAACTAATATAGAAGAGGTCGAGAAAATCCACAAAGGATGTATGACCTATCTGAGGTTATATGTCAGAGTATTGCTCGATAATATTAATATAAATGAAAGAGTTTGATAGAACCCACCAAGGATATTTAACCTATCTTAGGTTATTTGTCAGAGCCCTTCTCGATGTGATTAACTTATATGGAAGAGGATGAGAGAATCCACTAAGGATGTTTGACCTATCTGACTTTATTTGGCAGAGCACTGCTTGATGAAGTTAACTTATATGAAAGAGGTTGAGAGAATCCACCAAGGATGTATGACTTATCCGTGGTTGTATGTCAGAGTACTGCATGATGAAGTAAACCAATATGAAAAAGGTCGAGAGAATCCACCAATGATGTATAACCTATCCTAGTTTGTATGTCAGAATACTACTCCATGGCTTTAACCTAAATGGAAGAAGTCAAGAGAATCCACCAAGGACATATGACCAATCTAAGGTTATATGTGGGAGCGCTGCTTAATAATGTTAACCTGTATCGAAGAGGTCGAACCAAATCCCCTTAGGATCAATTTTTCCTTGATTAGGAGAGGGTAAATGCCAAAGGTGAAGAATAATCTATCTTTAGATTGTTACTACCTTTTTGAGGTCGATATTAAGACCTTGCCTAAGGAGTAGAAGTTCAACTATGGACTATATGAAGCGTGAAATTTGTTGGAACTATTGTTGTATTTACTAGAAGCTTTATTATCCAATATATCATCTTAGATATTGGAAGAGTTGGAGGAATCTTCTTGAATATGATTATAGTCAAGGTTGACCCCAAGTACATATTTAATTCCCATTAAATTGATGTAGCAGAAACTGATATTAAAACTTTGACATCAACGGCCTTTTGAGGTTGAAATAAAAATTACCCCCCAGTCGAGAACCACATTCACACAGATGATGAAAAACTATTGCAACTTGGAATATTCACTACTGTAGAGAAATATATATATAGCTTAATGTCTTATCTTTGTACAAAGATCTAACACACAATAATGTAAAATAAAGGGTGCAACATTCATAAGAGACCAAAGAGTTTTTATGTGAAAACCCCTAAAAAAGGGAAAAAACTATGGGGCCTGGCCTAGTTTGAAATGATCAACTAGTACTTTTTGTTGATTACAAATTAGGCTCATCCTTGTGAGGATGGCCTTGGCTTGATATAACAAATATACATTTTATAGAGTATATTACGTGGTAGGAATAGGAAGAATTACTATTAAAATATTTGTTTAGTCAGAATGACTATAGTTTGTGGGTGATGGAGGTCAAAAATACCATTATCTGGTGTGTAGGTCAAAAAATCCTTATATGGAGACGAAGGTGGGATGGACCATAGTCGGCAATCGATAGTGGTTAGAAAGAAAGTTATCAATGGGCGATGGAGGTCGAAAAGACCATTGTATGGTGACGGAGGTCAGAAGAACCATAGTCATTGAAGGAAGTTGGAAGGATCATAGTCGGTAGAAGATGGAGGTCAGAAAGATTATTGTCTTGTGACAAAGGTCGAAAGAACTGTAGCCTGCGAAGGAGTTTGAAAGGATCATAGTCGTCGGTGTCGGATGTTTAAAAGACCATTGGTGGGGGGAGACAGAGGTCAAAAAGATTGTTATCTAGCAATGAATATCGGAAGGTCTGTAGTAGGTTAAGGAGGTCAGAAGGTCTGTACTCGACAGGTGATGGAGAACAAAAAGGACCATTTTCTGGTGATGTAGGTAAGAAGTACTGAATTCAGCTAATGAGGGAGGTTTGAAGGACCATAGTAGGAGGGCGACAGAGGTTAGAAAGACCATTCTCTAGCGAAGGAGGTCAGAAGGACCTTAGTCGGTGAAGGATGTTAGAAGGTCTGTAGCGACAGTCGATAGAGGTCAGAAAGACTATTGTCTGGCAACAGAGGTCAAAAGGACTATAATCGATGAAGGAGGTCAGAAGGACCATAGTCGGTAGGTGACAAAGGTTGGAAATAATGTTGTTAGCAGGCGACAGAGGTTTGAAATATTGCAAGTTAGGAATCCAGATTGAGAGTGTGATTTTTAATGATAATAAAATATTATTGTTCCGTTAAATTTTTCTCATTTCTCCAAGCATGTAGTAGACATTTTCTATTTGTTATTTGTGTGTACTAACATTTAAGGGAAATCATACTTCATATTGCTGAAGACTTCAAGATAGAGTAGATTATGATTTCATGTAATAAAGCCTATAAATTCTTATTTTTATTTTCTTGAGCCTGAGAGTGTGTGATTGTAATTAGATAACCGTGTACACACAGACACAGAAGAGTTAAAACTTAAAATTTTAAAACTAATCATATTTTATGAATTCCAATCATATCGTACAATTTTTCATATTTTTTCTCTAAAAAATAGTTAATCAAATAATGGCTTGTATTTTTGTATAGTTCATACTGTATGAAGTTATCTCATAGAAACGACTAATAATATATGAAATTGGGTGTGTACTAGTTCATCCCAAATGAAATAATTTATTTTTGTATTGTTTGTACTATACAAAGTTGGTTCGTATAGATATCTAATAGTGTATGAAATCGGGCGCATATTAGTATGTCCCAAACAAATTCTTTAAGGTTTTGTATTATTCATACTGTACAAAGTTAGTTCATAAAGATGATTAAAAAAATACAAATTTGGGATCATCCACGTTCATATCTGTTGAGAGAGTTGCTACTTAGCATAGCATGTTTTATATTCTTGCAACTTGTATGTTTTTGATGATTCTAAATATTATTTTTTTTATTATTAATTTCTCCTAACACATTTTGGAAGAATTGTTTTTGCTCTTTTGTGTACTAACATTTCCGAGAAATCATACTCCAGATTGTTGAAGACTTCAAATCAAGATCAGCTTAGAATGTTTGTTAACTTGATTGAGTTTGAGAGTATGATTGTAATTGACTAACTAAGCACACACACACACCTAGGAAAGAGTTTTAAAATTCATATTTTTTAAACTAGTCGTACTGTATGAATCATGTTCGTACAGGATGATCTGGTCAGTTATACTCCTAAACAAGCAATGGAACAAATAGAGAGGGATTTTTTTTTCTAATTATAGATCATCCAGATGATATTTTTCATTTGTCCTAGGATGATCTCCTCGGGATTTGGCAATAGCTCTATTCGTTCAGACAATATTTTCCATTTGTCCCAAGACGATCTCCTTGGGATTTTCCAAATGAGGTATTCATCGAGATGATATTTTCCATTCATCCCAGGACGATCTCTTTGGGATTTGCCAAATGAACTATTTGTCCAGACAATATTTTCCATTCATCCCAGGACAATCTCCTCTGGATTTGCCAAATGAACTATTCATCCAGACGATATTTTCTATTAGTCCCAGAATGATCTTCTCTGGATTTACCAAATGAACTGTTCGTCTAGATGAAATTTTCCATTTATCCCAGGATGATCTTCTCTGGATTTGCCAAATGAACTGTTCGTCCAGATGATATTCTCCATTCATCTTAGGATGATTTTATTTGGATTTACAAAATGCACTACTCGTACGAATGATATTTTCTAATCGTACCGGGTCGAAGGGCTCTGTTTTGTATACTTAGAATTCGTCCTGACTTTTCATACCAATGAACTTTAAAATTTAATTTGTTTGTACATGACGAACCCTATTCGTACGAGATGATGATCAAGTATGAAGGTATTTTGTACAGATTCAATTTGAGATAGTACGTAATAGTTTTTATACTATTAATACGTATGAAATAGGATTGTACGGGTCAATCGTGAATGTATAGATTTGATTAATGCAATTTTCTGGATCATTTTTTGTGTCTTTTGTATCAAAGGTTCACTTCAGATTGAAGGAGAGAGGGTTTGAAAGAGATTTCTTCTTATTTGAGCATGAAGGGTTCACTTGGTTACTCATAGGTAAGGATCTCTATGTGTATTTTTATAATTTCTTCACTCTTTTCTCTTGTCCTTCTAGATTTCTCGTGTGAAGATCTTTCAAAAGGATCTGGTTCTCTGCCGACACTCGAAGAGTGTGAATAGTGGAAGGTTCTCTGCCTACACTTTGAGAGTGTGAACAGCAGAAGGTTCTCTGCATACACTTGGAGAGTGTGAACATCCAAATGTTCTCTGCCTACACTTGAAGAGTGTGAAAAGTGGAAGGTTCTCTGCCTACAATTAGAGAGTGTGAACAGTAGAAGGTTCTCTACCTATATTTGAACAGTGTGAACAATGCAAGGTTCTCTACCTACACTTGGAGAGTATGAATAGCGGAAGGTTCTTTGTCTACACTTGGAGAGTGTGAATAGCGGAAGGTTCTCTGCCTACACTTAGAGAGTGTGAAAAGCCAAAGGTTCTCTACCTACACTTGAAGAGTGTGAACAATAGAAGGTTCTCTACCTACACTTGGAGAGTGTGAACAGTGGAAGGTACTTTGCCTACACTTGGAGAGTGTGAACAGCATAAAGATCTTTTCCGATACTGGGAGGGTGTAAAAAGACGACAGTTCTCTGTCGCACCGGGTAATGGTGGAAGAGACTATTTGTTTGGGCTTTTCTGCCTTGCTGTGGGGGTAAGAGGAGAGACACTACTAGTAATAGTGTAATACCTAAAGTGGGAGACTTCAGGGAGTGGATGCTGGTCGTGTTTGACCGAACCACTATAAACCTTTGTGTGTTTTTTATTTCCACTGGTTTTAATTTATGTCATTTATTTTTCTATGGTTAAAAATTTTGTTTTAAAACTTAATATAGAAATCCATCAGTTTGAAACCTTTCTAAAGATCAAAATGAGGAAATTTTTTAAATGTACCAATTCACCCCCCCCCCCCTTCTTGGTTAGCCTTTGGGACATAACCTTAGGTCTAGCAACCTAAATCATATTCAATAAGTTTTAACGAGTGGTATCAGAGCTTTGTTTCAAAACCATAAGTTTAAACTATATTTTGATTAACGAATATGGCTACTTTTGGAAACCAAAGTACGCATAAAGTGTATTCGATCACTAGACCTCCTTTGTTTGATAACATCTCTTTTGATTTTTGGAAAACACACAGGTCTACATTTTTACAGTCACTAAATTATGGCATGTGGATTTTAGTACAGGAAGGGTATACAAAACCAACTATACTAGTTGATGGCATTAGAGTAAAAAACCTTTGCAAATTGGACTGTAGAAGAACATGACTTAGCACAACTTAATGCTAAATGTTTAAATAGTTTCTTTTGTGCACTTAAGTTAGAGGACAACATTCGAGTTTCCACTTGCAAGAGTGGAAAGGACATATGTGATAGACTCTATATAACTTATGAAGGGACTAATGAACTTAAATAATTTAGATCAAATATCTTATTGCATGACTATGAATTATTTTGCATGAAACCAAATTAATCTATTTCTAACATATATATAAGATTCACTTAGAAAGTCACTTCTTTGTATGCACTAGATAAGGAATTAATAAATACTGAAATGGTTAATAAGATTCTCCATTGTTTGCCTACTACTTATGATGCAAAAATTACTGTTATATCAGAGTCTAAAGATTTAAATATTTACTCTGTTGACAATCTTCTTGGATCACTAATTACTTACGAGAAAAGAGTGAGTCAAAGAAAGATTGGTGTAGGAGAACTACATAGGGAGAAGAACATTGCACTGAAAGTGGAGGAGTCAGAGAGTGATCTATCATAACCTGAGGATGAGTATAACATAGCGTTAATGATTAGACAATTTAGAATCTTTCTAAAGAGGAAGTAAAATAGATGTCAGTAATGGAACCGAGGTAAGTTCAATATGAATGTCAAGATTTCTAATGAAGCGATTTGCTACGAGTGCAGAAAACTTGGACACATTAAGTCAGATTTCCCAAAACTCGAAGCCACTCCTAGCAAGGAGAATGTAGAGGAGAAACTAATTGTGAAGAAGGGAAAGAAGAAATTCAAAAGAGCTTTCTGGGCAGACTCAGCTTCGGATTCGTTAGAGACTAAAAAAGAAGAAGAAGTCACGAATCTGTGCTTGATGGCTGATAATCTTGATCAATCAGATCAAGAAGATGTATATGACTTAACTTATACTGAACTTTTTGAAGTCTCTGAAAGAATACATGATGCATATAGGAAGCTAAAGAAAATACATGCTAGTCTTAACCTAGTACTTGAAGAATTACAAAAAGAATACGAGATCGTTAGGAAAGATCATGCATTAATTGATAGCAACCACATGAAATTACTTGATGAGTTCGATGATTTGAATAAGACTGATGAAATTTTAAAATCATCCTATACAAAATTGAAAAAAGAATTTAAAGATTTTAAGGATGAATCAGAGAGTAAAAAATATCAGTTGAATTATACTAATCTTGTGTTGGAAGATATGAATACATTTTTTAGATTGAAAATAAAAGCTCTCAAGAAAAATATGATTACCCTTAACACTTGAAGAATTTATAAATCCTATTTTGTATCCAATATTTATATAACTCGGGAAGATACAGAGTAATTATAGAAGATTAGGAAAACCTTTTCCTAGAGTTAACTGTTATAGTTGTGGATTAATTGGACATATAGCATACACCTGTACATTGGATAAAAAAACTCATTTGGTGTGAAAAACTAAGATGCATAAACCTAGACATATCATAAATGCATCTATTTATAAGTTGCCAAGAGGTGAACCCAAACTTGTTTGGGTTACCAGGTCTAATATTGGATTATTTTACAGGAATGCTCTCACACAAGGCTTCGTGAGAGCATATGGTACTTGGACAGCGGTTGCTCAAAGCATATGACTGGAGATAATGCACAATTTATATCACTGGAAGCTAGGAATAAAGGCAGAGTTACACTTGGAGATAACACTACAAGGAAGGTGGTTGGGTCAGGTATGATTGAAAATCTTAAAAAAATTTTTATTGAGAATGTGCTACTAGTTGAAGGCTTAAATTATAAACTGTTATGCATTAGCCGACTATGTGATAATGGATATAATGTTAAATTTCTTACTACTAGCTGCATATTATGCATAAATGGTATTAACATTTTGCATGGTTTTAGAGTAAACAACATTTATATGCTAGATTTAAATTATATCAAAACTTATACATCTTTTTATTTGAAAATAATTTCTGATGAGTCATGGCTTTAGAATAGGAGACTTTGTCACTCTAGCATGAAAAACTTTAGAAGGATTATCCAAAAGAACTTAGTGAGAGGTATATCAAAACTAGACTTTAATAAAGATCACCTTTGCGATGTATGTCAATTAAGAAAATAGGTGAAGTACTCTTTTCAGTCTAATAAGAATCATAGAACTAGTAAACCATTAGAAATTTTATATATGGATTTTTTTGGACCAATTGGAACTATAAGTCTAGGAGGGAAGGTATACAGATTTGTGATTGTGGATGATTTTTCTAGATTCACATGGGTTAAATTCTTATTTCATAAGAGTGAATTATTTGAGTAGTTTAGAAATTTTTTTACTTTGATTTAGAGGAAACTAGGATGTGAAATTTTGACGATTCAAAGTGATCACAGTGGAGAATTTGAAATGAAAAATTTGAGGATTTTTATAAGGAGAAAGGAATTGATCAAAAAATTTTTGCACCTAGAACCACTCAGAAGAATGGAATAGTTGAAAGAAAAAATAGAACATTAATAGACGCCACTCGAGCCATGTTGGTAGAATATTCACTTCCTAAATATTTTTGGGCTGAAGCGATTAGCACAACATGTTATGTTCTTAATAGGGTGAACATCAGATTAAACTTGAATAAAACACCCTATGTGTTACTTAAAGCGAGAACACCTAATTTGTCATATTTGCATATTTTTAGATGTAAGGTGTTCATTCATAATAATGAAAAATTTACCTAAGAAAAATTTGATCCAAAATGAGATGAAAGAATTTTTCTAGGATACTCTAGTGTTGGAAAATTTTGTAGAGTATTCAATAAAAGAACTTTGGTAATTGAGGAGATCGCACATGTTATATTTAATGAATCTGGAATTTTGGATAAGCCGATTGTTGAATAGGATGAGATAGAATTTGACTCCTAAAAGATTGAGAAAATGAATTTGGATGAAAATTTGGAGACAGAAAACCCAATACCTAGATATTTTCTAAAAATCATCCAAAGAAATTAATTATAGGTCAACTTAGTGAGGGTGTTAGAATTAGGCATGGATTTAGCAAAGAAGTAAATCATTCAGCCTTTATTTCTATGATAGAACAGATAAATATTGATCAAGCACTTTCGGATGAATTTTAGATTTTGGCAATGCAAGAATAATTAAATCTATCTGTAAGAAATGAAGTTTGAAAATTAACTGCAAGGCCAAAGGATCAAAGTTTAGTTGTGACTAAATGGATATTCAAGAATAAAATGAATGACTCATGAGTAATTGCTAGAAATTAGACTAGATTGGTGGCTAAGGGGTACAATCATATTAAAGAGATTGATTTTGAGGAGACTTTTACCCCTATAGCAAGACTTAAAGTAATTAGGGTTTTGTTACCCTTTGCCTATTTTAGAGGATTTAAACTGTATTAAATGGATGTTAAAAGTGCCTTTTTGAATGGGATAGTTCAAGTGGATATTTATGTTGAACAACCTCCAGTCTTTGAAAATTCAAAATACCCAAATCATATTTTCAATTTAAAAAAGGCCTTATATTGATTGAAATAGGCACCTAGGGCTTTGTATGAGAGGTTGACCACATTCTTACTTGAGAGATCTTTTAAAAAAGGAAGTGTGGATACAACTCTCTTTTTAAAGAAATTGGGAGAGAATGTACTCATTATATAAATTTTTGTTGACGATATCATCTTTGGATCTAAAAATAAAAATCTTTGTGAAGATTTTTCTAAAATAATGAGTAGTGAATTTGAATGAGCCTAATGGGAGATTTGAGTTATTTCGAGGATTTAGCATTAAGCAAATTGAAGAGTGTACATTTCTTAGTCAGTCAAAGTATATTAAGGACATCCTCAAAAAGTATGAAATGGATAATGCTAAACCTATTAGTACATCTATGAGTTCCTCAGTTTAGTTGGATAAAAACCCAAAGGGAAAATCTATTAATCAAAAGAAATTTAGGAGAATTATTGGATCTTTGCTTTACATGACAGCTAGCCGACCCGATATTATGTTTAGTATTTTTTTATGTGTTAGATTTCAATCAGATCCAAAAGAATCACATTTGACAGCAGTGAAAAGGATTTTGAGATATCTCTTAGGAACTTAGAACTTAGGAATTTGGTATCCTAAGTTTAACTCTTCATTTGAAATAATTAGATATTCAAATTCAAACTTTGTAGGTTGTAGGGTTGATAGAAAGAGTACTTCTGGAACATGTTAATTTATCAAAAATTCTTTAGTCTCTTGGTTCAGTATAAAATAAAATTTCGTAGCCCTATCTACTACTGAAGCTGAATACATTGCCTTAGAAAGTTGTGTGGCACAAATATGTTGGTTGAAATAATAATTAATTGATTTAGGATTAAAAATAGGCACAATTCCCATTTATTGTGATAACATTAGTGCCATTTGTATTTCTAAAAATCCTATTCAACATTGAAGGACCAAACATATAGACATCATGAATCATTTCATAAGGGATCATATATCCAAAGGAGAAATTGAACTCAACATCGCACGGTACAAAACCAATTTCGTACGTACAAAAGGCCATTTTTTTTTTAAATAGAAGGGTTTAAAAATCTATTTTCATTCACTTCAAAAGCCTTTCAAAATCCTCTCATCTGTCCAAATTTGTCAAATGTCAAGCTCAAGCAAAAGGACTAGAGTGGCTAAGGAACTGACTAGGGGACCTTCCTCTAGAAATTCTGAAGAAAATTTTCTATCCAAATCAAGTGAAGAATATTTTTTTAGGTTTGTTTCCGCCAAAATAACCCCTTCTCCATGAGAACATAAATTTCCAAGTAATGCACCTTTTCACTTCTACCCAATTTGCCTTTATTCTAACCCTAATCCATTTCTACAACAAGGAAACTATCTACTATTTCCTTGTAAACATGACTTTTAAAACTGACTAGAGTGTGATTAGATCCTTTGTTTTGAAAAAGAAGGTAGAAATAACTAAGGAGGATTTGGGAATATTCTTAAATTTAAGGACTCAAGGGATTAGAGCCCATACCTTAACCTCTTCCTCTAACTTTGACTGGACTATAATAAATTAAGTTATTAGAGGGATTAGTGATATATGCAATGCACCTAAGGAAAGGACCTACACCTGCACCTGCTGTTGGATCAAAATTATAATAGATGGTCCAGCGCTTTGATCATCTTGAGAGCCACTTTGATCAACGTTTTGATCAAATTGAAACTCATCTTCAATAGTAGGATTTTTAATATCAGTAGGATATGGGCTGGGTAAGAGGTCAATTTCAATCAATCAACACAAATATAGCTATGATGAATAGCTATTTTAATCTATTCAACCAACCACCTCCTCTAAATCAGGGCCCCTCTGAATGATGATTGTACTTCTTTTATGAATGTCGTTATCATACTTGTGATGTGATGTGACGATGTTTGGAGTTTTTGTAACCATCTTTTGTTTGTGGTTTTATGTTAGTTGTTTTATTTTCAAGTTAAATTGATATTAATTGTGCTCAAATGTATTATCATTTACCTTGATATCAATAAAATCTATCTTGTCTTATTTTTAGTTATTTTTTATCTCTTTTAGAAATGTTTGTTAGCCTATATGATTATCCTGACATATTTGATCTAACAAGTGGTATAATTTTAAAAGTAATACAAAATTGAATTCATTAGAAAATCTAATTTTTTAAAAATTTAAGTTAGCTTATAACTCGATCAAGTTAAGGCTATCAAAGTCATGTTTCTTTTTAGACTAACATAACTTTAATATTATTATTGTAAATTTGATGTTTTATTATTTTTTATTCTCTTTTCAATATAAATATTTTTATTCTTAGAGAAATTTGAGCTTTTATATTATCGATTTTGGAAAGATCTATTAAAAACTTTAAAAATATACAAATGTATAAAAATCAAAAGAATATGCAATGGTTTGCAAATTGAAAAAGAGGCATAAAATTAGTCTAATATAAAAAGATGCACAAAGTGTACCACAAATTTTGAAAAGATGCGCAAAGTGCCATAGGTATATGATCTTTTCTATATCCTTCAATCTTCAATTTCAAATGAATCTTCTGTTCAAATTTATTTTCTATTGAAATTTGAAGTTCATAAATTTTCATTTCATCTACTTTGCAATATTTTTCCTTATCTGATTATCTATACTGATTCATGACCTTGATATATTTTTTTGTCTATGTTATATCCAAACTTAAATCATATGAATCTTTTTTTTAATGTCATTTATCTTTTTATTGTAAATATAGCTCAATCTCATTCGGGATCAATTATCAAAGGCTTCTCATATGACATCTTACATTTATGTTGTTCTTTTCTTCCTCTCTTTTTGCTGTTGTAAAAAATGGGGAGAAATATTATTTATCTTGTTTTTGTTTTATCGCTTTGTCTTGTTTTTGTTTTGTCTTGTTTTATTTGTGTCTTGTGTATTTTTTTTGTTTTTGTTCATGTTTAGGGATTTGGTTCTCGTTTCAGTATCATTTTTTGTGTGTCTGTCTTTGTGTGTGAAAAATTTTAAAATTAAAAAAATAATAATAAATGCCTCTTATACTCACATACTTATTTATTCATTGGGAGTTTAGGAGAAACTTATGATTTTTAAATTTACATAAAAAATAATTATTTTGTCATCATCAAAAAGGGGGAGATTGTTGAGAGAGTTGCTACTTAGCTTTGCATGTTTTACATTCTTACAATTTATATATTTTTGATGATTCCAAATATTATTATTTTGATTATTATTTTCTCCTAACATATTTTGGAAGAATTATTTTTACTCTTGTGCGTACTAACATTTCAAGAAAATCATACTCCAGATTATTGAAGACTTCAAATCAAGATCAGCTTAGAATGTTTTATAAATTGAAGTATGTATTTTTCCTTTTATTAAGTTTGAGAGAATGTGATTGTAATTCAGTAACTAAGCACACACACAACTGGGGAAGAGTTTTAAAATTCACATTTTTTAAAATGATCATACTGTACGAATCATGTTTGTACGGGATCATCTGGTTAGTTATACTCCCAAACGAGTAATGGATTAAATAGATAGGGAATTTTTTTTTAAGTATAGATCGTCCAGATGATATTTTTTTCATTTGTCCCAGGATGATCTCCTGATGATTTGGCAATTGCTTTATTCTTCTAGATGATATTTTCCATTCCTCCCAAGATGATCTCCTTGGGATTTGCCAAATGAACTATTCATCTAGATAATATTTTCCATTCGTCCCAAGATGATCTCCTTGAGATTTGTCAAATGAACTGTTCATCTAGAAGATATTTTCCATTCGTCCCAGGATGATCTCCATGGGATTCGCCAAATAAACTATTCATCCATACAATATTTTCCATGCATCCCAAGATGATCTTCTCTAGATTTTTCAATTGAACTATTTGTCCTAACAATATTTTCCATTCGTCTCAGGATGAACTTCTCTGGATTTGGGAAATGAACTGTTCGTCAAGGCAATATTTTCCATTCGTCCCAAGATGATTTTTTCTAGATTTTCCGAATGCACAGTTTATATAGATATTATTTTCTAATCATACCAGGATGAAGGGTTCTATTCTTTATACTTAGAATTCATCCTGACTTTTCATACCAATGAACTTTAAAAATTAAATTATTCATACCAGTCACACCCTATTCATACGAGACGATGATCGGGTATGAAGGTATTTCATACTGATTCAATTTGAGATTGTACATAATAGTTTTTATATTATTTGTAAGTATGAAATACGATCGTATGGGATTATCGTGAACATACAGATTTGAATAATATAATTTTCTGGATAGTTTTTTGTGTCTTTTCTATAAAAGGTCCACTTAAGACTATCATGCAATCTTTTTGTCACTTGGTTATCATGAATAGTAAAGGGAGATTGAAGGAGAGAGTGAGAGAGAGAGAGTGCTTGAAAGAGATTTATTCCTATTTGTGCTTAAAGAGTTCACTTGGTTACTCAAAGGTAAGGATCTCTGTATGTATTTTTGTAATTTCTTCACTATTTTCTCTTGTCCTTCTAGATTTCTCGTGTGAAGATCTTTTAAGGAGATTCAGTTCTTTGCCGACACTCGGAGAGTATGAATAGTGGAAGGTTCTCTGCCTACACTTGAAGAGTGTGAACAACGGAAGGTTCTCTGCCTACACTTGGACAGTGTGAACAGCCGAAGATTCTCTACCTATACTTTAAGAGTGTGAACAGTGGAAGGTTCTCTGCCTACACTTCGAGAGTGTGAAAAGCGGAAGGTTCTCTGCCTACACTTGAAGAGTGTAAACAATAGAAGGTTCTCTTACTACACATGGAGAGTGTGAACAGCGGAAGGTTCTCTGCCTATACATGGAGAGTATGAGCAATGTAAGGTTCTCTTCCTACACTTAGACAGTGTGAAAAACCAAAGGTTCTCTCCCTACACTTGAAGAGTGTGAATAGCGAAAGGTTTCCTACCTGCACTTGGAGTGTGTGAACAGCGGAAGGTTCTCTGCCTACACTTGGAGAGTGTAAACAGTAGAAGGTTCTCTACCGACACTTGAAGGGTGTAAAAGGATTACGGTTCTCTGCCGCACAGGGTAGTGGTGGAAGAGAGTTTTTGTGAAGGTTTCTTCACCTTACTGTGGGGGCAAAAGGAGAGACACTTGTGGTAATAGTATAATAACTAAAGTAAGAGACTTCAGGGAGTGAATGTAGGTCATGTTTGACCGAACCACTATAAGCCTTTGTGTCTTTTTTATTTCTTCTGGTTTTAATTTCTGTCATTTATTTTTTTGTGGTTGAAAATTTTGTTTAAAACTTACTAAAAAAAATCCATCTATTTCAAACCTTTTTAAAGATTAAAAAGAGGCAAATTTTTTAAAAGTACCAATTCACCCCCCCCCCCTCTTGGTTAGCCTTTGGGACATAAGCTTAGGTCTAACAACCTAACTCATATTCAACAAGTTTCAATAATATCAAATGAAGCATGATTTGTGTTAGCTATTCATATAGACGACTAATAGTATATAAAATAAGGTTCACACAATCTCATACCCAACGAACACATTCAGTTTTGAACTATTCATATAGTACAATGTCAATTTGTACATACGACTTATAGTATATGAAGTAAGGTTCGTACAGGATTGTACATGGATTTTTGAACTATTCGTACAAATGCTTCATGATCGTATTGTATGATTTGAAGTAAATTCTTCTTATTTTTTTATATAAGATGTCCTAAACCTATCATTAAATACCTTTGCTATGAATTTCTCTTGAGTGTGATTATAGAGTGTGAGTGTCTTGGAGAGGTTGTGAGAGTGAAGTGTGAGACATCAAATGATAGAAACTTATGAGGGATTCACAAGGTTTCCCAAAGAGATGATCTCTTTATCTTCTTCAAATTTTTGCCATCTCCTATGAAGGCTTTTGAGAGAAGATCTTCAACATTGTGTCGAGGTACTTTGCCTTCACCAGGAGGGTAAAAAAGGATGAAGGTTCTCTGTTGTCACCAAGAGGGTGAAAAAGGATGAAGGTTCTCTACCGTCACCAGGAGGGTGAGAGAGTATGTAGGTTCTTTACCTTCACCAGGAAGGTGAAAAAGGAAGTCAGTACTCTGTCTCATCAGGTTGGTGGAAGAGAGTTTGTAAGGGCTTCTCTACCTTATTGTGGGGGAAAAAGGAGAGTCACTTTGAGTTAGTGCAATACCTAGAGAAGGAGTTTCCAAGGAGGGACATAGGTTTAGTTTAGACCGAACCACTATAAATTTGGTGTTCTTCTATTCATTTTTATTTATATATATATATTATTTTTTTAGTAATTTAAATTTTTGTGGTTAAAAAATCTTTGGAGATAATACTATCTAAACAACTGCATACTGAAGGATTGTTGCTAAAATCTTTTATAAATGGTTTTCAAAATTTCAAGAATTTTTTTTTTTAAATTACCAATTCACCCCCCTCTTAGTTATACTTGGGATTGTTCAATAAGGTTTAACAACCTACATGAACTTTCAAGTGGTATTAGAGCCTATTTCAAAATTTAAGGTTTATACTACTTTCTGAAAAATGATATGACTACTTGAGAAAATCGGAACATTCCTGAAGGAAACTCTATTACTAGACAACCTTTATTTGATAACATCCCTTTAGATTTTTAAAATCAATTGACTATCGCATGTGGATATTGATATAGGAAGGTTATACTAGACCCACTAGACTCATTGATGGCACTAGAGTTTAAAAACCATTCATTGATTGGATACTAGAAGCAAAAGATTTAGCACAACTAAATGCAAAATTTTTTTTTGTGCATTTAAATTAGAAGATTACATGCGTGTTTTTACTTGCAAAATTAGAAGAAAAAAAATTGGAATAGACTTTGCATAACTTATGAAGGGCAAATGAGGATAAACAATCTAGTTTGAGTATTTTATTACACGACTATGACCTATTTTGTATCAAATTGAATGAGTCAATTTTTGATATGTATACATATTTTACTCAGTTTGTTATATCATTGCATACTTTAGGTAGAGAACTAACTAATTCAAAAAAGGTTTATAAAATTCAACATTATTTACCTATTACTTATGATACAAAGATAACTGCTATAATAGAGTTGAAAGATCTAAATGTATATTCTATTAATAATCTGCTTGGATCACTGATTGCTTATGAGCAAGGAGTGAATCAAAGATAGATTGATGCAGGTGACAAGAGAAAAGAGAATAATAATTCTTTGAAAGTGGATGATTCAGAAAGTGATCAATCAATGCCTGAGGATAAAGAAGATATTGCACTCATGACTAGGTAATTAAAAAGTTTTCTTGAAAGAAATCAATAGTGAAGTCAGCTTTGGAACAAATGTAAGTTCAATAAGAATGCAAAAGTTTCGAATGAAGTCATTTATTATAAATGCATAAAGCCTGGATATATAATGTTAGGAAGGGCAAGAGAAGAATGCAAAAAGCTTTCTTGTCTAAATCAGTTTCCATCTCCTTAAAAATAGAAGCAAAAGATGAAGTCCCAAACTTGAGCTTAATGGCAAATAAACTTAATCATTCAGATTAAAAGGGGGTATGTGACTTGTCATACGATGAATTATTTGAAGTTTCTAAGAAAATTCATAATGCATATATGAAGCTTAAAAAATTACATGCTAATCTTAACCTCAAGCATTTGAAATTAGAAAAAGAATATTAAAATCTAAGCAAAGATCATGCAACTATAGATACAAACTATATAGCCTTGTTAGATGAATTTAAAGATTTGAATAAGAAACATGATTTATTAAAAACATCCTATATTGATCTTGAGAATGATTTTAAGATTTTTATAGCTGAATCAGACCAAAGAGAACATGCGTTGAAAGTTGATAATTTAGTTTTAGAAAGTACAAACTAATATCTTAAAGAAAAACTAAATGCTTTTAAGGAAAATAAGACACCTACCACACTTGAACAATTTTGCTATCATGATAAAAAACATATAATTTCAAAATCTAGGAAAAGATATTATAACTCACATAGATTGGTAAATTCTTTTCCTGGCATTAAATGCTTTTCATATAGAATGATAGGGCATATTTCCCACACTTGCATAATTCATAATAGAACACATCTATTATGGAGACATAAGATGCACAAATTACAGCATATCAAATATTCATCTAAATTTTTATTATCAAGAGGTGAACCCAAATTTATTTGGGTTTCCAAGTCTAACGTTTGATAATTTTGAAGATAAGCTCTCATATAATCCCTCATGAGAGAATTTGGTATCTAAACAAAGGATGTTTAAAATATATGAATATTGATACAACTCAATTCATATCACTGGAGGCCAGGGTTGGAGGCAAAGTGTCACTAGGTGGTAATACCATTAGTAGAGCGGTAGGTACATGTATGATTGGCAATAAGAATAATTTCTTTATTGAGAATATTTTATTTGTTGAAGGCTTAAAATATAACTTGTTAAGGATTAGTAAGATTTGTGAAAGGGTTTTAACATTAAATTTTTACAAATAAGCTGCATAATAAGCCAAATTAGAGTTGATGTGTTGTATAAAAATAGGGTAAATAATGTATACATGATTGATTTAAATTATCTTAAAAATTATAATGCTTTTTTCCTAAAAAATATTATTGTTGAATCATAGTTATGACATAGAAGATTTTATCGTGCAAGCATAAAAATTTTAAGAATATTACCTAAAAAGAATTGGTTAGAGGAATACCCAAATTAGACTTCACTAAAGATCACCCGTATTTTGCATGTCAATTAAGAAAACAAGTCAAGTCCTCCTTTCATTCAATTAAGGATCTTAGAACAAGCAAACCATTAGAAGTTATACACATGAATCTCTTTAGACTGATTAGCACTGTAAGTTTAGGAGGAAAAGTTTTTGGGTATGTAATTATTGATGATTATTCAAGGTTCACTTGGATTATATTCTTATTATATAAGAGTAAATCATTTAAACAATTTAGAAATTTTTCTATTTTGAATAAGAGGAAGCTAGGTTGTAAAATTCTTTCAATTCAAAGTGATTATGGAAGAGAATTTGAAAATGAAAATTTTGAAATTTTCTATAAAGAGCAAGGAATATATCACAACTTTTTAGCTTTTAGATCCCCTTAATAAAATGTGGTTATTGAAAAAAAAAGAATAAAACTTTGATAGAAGCTGTTAGAGCCATTTTGGCTGAAAAGTCATTTCCAAAATATTTTTCTTCTAAAGTGATTAGTATGGCTTGTTATATTTTGAATACAATAAATATTATATCTAAGTGGAACAAGATGCCCTATGAACTTGTTAAAGGAAGAACACCCAATCTTTCACATCTATATGTCTTTGGATGTAAGATGTTTATTCATAATAATGGTAAAACTCTTTTAGGAAATTTAATCCTCAATCTGATGAGGAAATATTTTTGGGATATTTAAATATTGGCAATCCTATTAATTTTTTAATAAATAGACTTTGGTAGTTGAGGAGACTGCTTATATAATTTTTTATGAGTCTAATATATTTGGAGGGTTTAAGTTGGAAGAAGAAGATGTTGAATCAATAACCAAAGAAATTAAAATGCAAATCTTGAAAAAAATGTTGAAATAGAAACTGCATTGCTTAGAGCATGGAAATATCCTAAAATTTATCATAAAGAACTTATTTTAGGATACTCAATGAAGGTGTTAGGACTAAGCATGTACTTAACAAAGAAGTGAACCACTCAATCTTTATTTTAATGATTAAACCAAGTAATTAAAATCAAAAGCTTTTTGATGAATTTTGGATTTTGGTTAGGCAGGAAGAATTTAATTAATTTATTAGAAATGGTGTTAGGGAGTTAATCGAAAGACCCAAAAATTAAAATGTTGTTGGAACTAAGTGGGTTTTCAAAAACAATATGAATTATTTAGGTGTAGTGGTCAGACATAAAGAAAGTTTGGTGGCCAATGGTTACAATCAAATAGAAGGAATTAATTTTAATGAAACATTTTCCCCTGTAACCAGACTTGAAGTGATAATGCTGTTACTAGCCTTTACCTGTTTTAAAAGTTTTTAATTATTTCAAATGGAAGTTTAGAGTGTCTTTTTATATTGGAGTGATATAAGTGAATGTTTATGTTGAGAAACCTCCAAGTTTTAAAAATTCACAATTCTTTAAACATATGTTTAAATTAGAAAATGTATTGTATGGACTAAAACATGCACCTAGGATATGGTATGAAAGGTTAAGCTCATTCCTACTAGAAAGATCATTTGTTAAAGGAAGTATTGACACCACTCTCTTCTTAAAAAGAGTAAGAGATGATAAACGCATTATTCAAATATATGTTGATGATATCTTATTTGGATCCACTAATAAAAATCTTTATGATGATTTTTCAAAAATAATAATAGTGAATTTGAAATGAGTTTGATAGGAGAATTGAGTTACTTTCTTAGTTTTAGCATAAACTAGAAAGAGAATGACATATTTTTGAGTTAGCAAAAATATATTAAAGACATTCTTAAGAAATATAAAATGGATAAAGCTAAACCAATAATTACACCAATGATTTCCTCAGTGTAGTTTATCAAGGACTCTAAAGGCAAATTAGTTGAACAAAAGAAATTTAGAGAGATAATTAGGTCATTTCTTTACTTAAATGCTAGGAGATCAAATATCATGTTTAGCATTTATCTTTGTGCTAGATTTTAAGCTGATCCAAAGGATTATCATTTGACTACTATTAAAAGAATTCTGAGATATCACTTGGGAACTCAAAACTTAGGATTATAGTATCCTAGACACAACTCTTCTTTTAAAATCATTGGATATTCTGATTTAGATTTTGCAGAGAGTAGGGTAGATCAAAAAAGTACTTCTAAAACTTATCAATTTATTAGAAATTTTTTAATTTCCTCGGCTAGAAGAAAATAAAATTCAGTAGCCCTTTCTATTACTGAAGTAGAATATATTGCCTTAGGTAGTTATGTAGCATAGGTTCTATGGTTAAAATAACAACATATAGATTTAGGATTTTTAATTGGCACTATTCCAATTTTCTGTAATAATATTAGTGTCATATGCATTTCAAATAATCCTATTCAACACTCTATAACCAAGCATATAGATATAAGGTGTCACTGCATTAAACAACATGTCATTAAAGGAGAAATTGAGCTACATCATGTAGCTAATGAAAATCAAATTGTAGATATTTTCATAAAACCACTTGCTTTTGAAATGTTTAACACCTAAAGAATCAGATTGGGTATTATTGATATTCATGCTTGAGAATTGTAATTCTACAAATTTCATTTATGATGTATCTTATTTTTAATATTTGTGTTTTGTTTATTGTTTGTGATTTGTCTTTAAATTATTTTTGTTTTTCCCTATTTTGGATTTGATTTCTCTTTTGTATTATTTTTGTTTTTGTTTATGTATCTTATGGATCTTAGTTGAATTGCTTTTGAAAAGAATCATGATTATCATATGAAAATATAAAGATTCATTTTCCAGTCATATTATACGAACCACTTTTGTACTGCACAAAATCACTAGATTTTGAATGATAATTTTTCTAAGTTTGTAAGATGAAAATGTTTTTTTGTAAACATATCATATTGTACAAATATGTCATCATATTGTATGAATGGTTTATTTTTTGTCTGTATGAATAGGGAGGGAATTCGAAGTGCAGTTATTTTTTAAAGATCGTCCCAAACGAATACCTATTTGTTTGTGCGATCCTGTTGACAACTTGCAAGTGGACGAACCTAACAGCCATAGCAGGATTATTATTATTTGATCATCTCGGACGAACACCTATCCATCTGCTTGATCATTTTGGTCAAAAATTCATGTGATATGACTCCTCTGAAATGGCAGTTTATAAAAAGTCATTTCATTTTCGGCTGTTTCCATTCGTATGTATGAAAATATTTTTGTCCCATATGAAATCATAATCGTACGAACAAACCCCATTTCAAACTGTACAATCATGCCGATTTCTTTAGATTGAAAGGTATTCATTGAGTTTTCTTCACAATCCCTTTCAATCACAAATAATTTTGTGTTCAAAACACTCCAAATGGTAAGCAGCAATAACAAGTGGTCTGGACATTCGAGAGGTTCTTCATCTCGTTCTAGAAAACTAGATGATAACTTCCTTTCTAAAGAAAATGAAGAAGCCTACCAGTGTTTCTTTGAGGCAAAAATTACTCCATCACATCTTCTTATATGAGAAGATATTAACTTTTCTATAATTCATCTTTTGATTCTACCCAATTTTATTTTATTCTCACCTTAATCGATGTATTCAATTCTGAAACCTTTTATTAATTCCTTACTAATCTTAAAATGAGAAAGAACCATACCAAGATGTCTTCTTATATATTTAAAGAGAGGGTAGAAATTACTAAGGAGGATTTAAGGACTTTCCTACATCTTGGAACTAAAGGGCTAAGGGCACACACAATGACATTAGAATTTATTTTGACTGGTCTACTATAAATCAAACCCTTAGAGGTGTACCTTCAGTTTATGACCAATCTCATGTGCATTCTTTGAACCAAAATGCCAGGATCATCCAACACATTTTAGTTATATCCATTATTTCTATAGCTGGTGATCGTATCAACCGCACTCCTTTATTTTCTATAGTTACGCATCTTATAATATCAAACACTATAATTGATGAAGCCCAATTAATTTTGGACAGCATCAATAATATTAATGATATTAGACTTCCTACCACAAAAAGGAAGAAGAATGTGGCTTTAGGACACTTAGTCGTATATATACTCGAAAAGAAATATAATTTAATTCATTCTGATCCACCTACTAATCTTTTAATCTACTTCACTGATGCTTCCTTTCGTTCTCTATTTCACTGGGATGAAGGGGATGAAGGAGATGGAATTGAAGAAGGAGAAGCACCTTCTCCTGCACCTGGACCTGATCATCTTTTTTATCAAGAAATGATACAACATTTTTATCAACTTGAGTCTCATTTTGATCAATGATTTGATCATATTCAGACTTGATTAGACTAGCAAGATGCTAGATACAATAAAGATATGGGTTGGGTTAGAGGGAAGTTTGATTCTATTAACACTCAGGTGGCTACCATAAATAGCTTCTTTACCATGTTCTCTCCTCAGTCGTCTCCAGATTAGGATCCTCCGGCATTTTAGTTTTTATATTATATTACAGTTGATGTATGTTTTGATTCTCTTTAGTATTTCTATGATATATTCATATGTTTTATATTAATGTATCAAGTTGTATTTGCATTATATGTTTAATAAAATGCATGGCTACGTTAGTGTTAATTCTCTTAAACTGTCTTTGAGTTTCTATTTTTCAAATTACTAATGTTGATCTAAGTGAAAATCTTAAAATTTTTGCATAATAACTTAAGTTCCTAGCAAAATTATTTTTCTCTTCTTAAACTTTAAATCAATTTACAATTTAAATGTAGATAACAAGATCATTTCAATTTTCTAACAAATCTATATCTTATAATTATAATTGTTACAAAATTGCTAACTTATTTTTCCTTTTATTTTCTTATTTAATGTGTTGATTTTATTGTTAACAATAGGATTTTGTTTTATGGATTATTCTTCTTTATACAAGAAAGGTTTTTTTCTTTTATTTGGAAGATAATCACACAAATTAAGATTTACTGAGTTAGGTTATGAAAAGAACAAAATATCAAAAGATGTACAAAGTATGACAAACTTAAAAAGAGGCACAAAATGAGCCTAACATGAAAAGATGCTCAATGTCCTCAAAATTTAAAAAGAGGCACAAAATAAGCCTAAAATTCAAAGATGCACAATATTTGCTACTAAATAATTCTTATTGATAAAGAGGTACAAAATGAGCCCACATTATGTTTAGTTCTTTTCTCTACTTTAATTCTTAGAAAAGAACTTTATTCGTAATTCAAATAATAATTATTTTTGGCATCATAAAAAGGGTGAGATTGTTGCAACTTAGGAATCCATATTGAGAATAAGAATTTTTATGAATTAATAATATTTATTGTTCAGTTAATTTTATTATGTCTCCATGCATGTGTTGGACATTTTCTATTTATTTTTTGTGTGTACTAACATTCCAGAAAATTTGTACTCCAGACTACTAAAGACTTCAAGATATAGTGGATTTGGATTTCATGTATCAAAGTACATAAATTCTTATTTTTTTATTTTCTTGAGTCTGAGAGAGTGTGATTGTAATTGGATAACCGTGCACACACAAATAAGGGGAGAGAGTCAAAATTTAAAATTTTAAAACTAATTGTATTGTACAATTTCTAATCATATCGTATGATTTGTCATGTTTCTCCTCTAAAAAGTAGTTAATCAAATCATGGCTTGTATTTTTCTACTATTTATAATGTACAAAGTTAGTTCATACAAATGACTAATAGTGTGAAAAATTGGGTGCATACTAGTTCATCCCAAATGAAAAATTTGTTTTTATGTTGTTCAAACTGTACGAAGTTAGTTCATACAGATGACTGGCAGTATATAAAATGGGGTGCATTCTAGTTCATCCCAAATGAATTCTTTTATTTTTGTACGATTTATATTATTTAGTTCGTACAAATTATTGATATTGTATGAAATTGGGATCGTCGACATTCATACCAAATGAAGTATGATTTATGTTAACTATTCATACTAAACGATATTAGTTTGTATAGACGACTAATAGTGTGAGAAATTAGTTTCTTACCAACTCATACATGAAGAACACATTCAGTTTGAACTATTCATATAATATGATGTTCCTTCATAAAGATGACTGACAGTGCATAAAATAAGGTTTATACAGGATCGTACCTGGATTTTTAAACTATTCGTTTAGAATATCCATGATCGTATTATATAATTTGAAGTCGGTTCACATGTATTTTTCTATTTTTTGGACAGGTTTTCTTGTATTTTCTATATATGATGTCCCAAAACTATCACTCAATACCTTTGCTGTGATTTTCTATTGAGATTGACCATTGAGTGTGAGTATCTAGGAGAGATTGTGAAAGTAACATATGAGAGAACAAGTGAGAGGAAGTTATGAAAGATTCACAAGGTTACCCGAAGCAAGGATCTATTTTTCTTCTTCAAATTTCTGCCCATCTCCTTTGGAGGATTTTGAGAGAAGATCTTCAATATTATGTCGAGGTACTATGCCTTCTCTGTAAGGGTGAAAAAGGACAAAGATTCTCTACCATCATCAGGAGGGTGAAAAAGGATAAATGTTCTCTGCTATCCCCAGAAGGGTGAGAAAGGATGAAGGTTCTCTGCCTTCATCAAGAAGGTAAAAAAATGATGTCGGTACTCTACTGAACCGGGTTGGTGAAAGATAGTTTGTAAGGGCTTCTATGCCTTGCTGTGGGGGCAAAAGGATAGTCACTTCGATTTAGTGCAATACCTTAAGAAGGAGTCTCCAGGGAGTGGACATAGGTCTAATTTGGACTGAACCACTATAAATTTGGTGTTCTTCTATTAACTTTTATTTTTTTCGTAATTTAAAGTTGTGGTTGAAATTTTTTTTTGATATAATCATATCTAAAAAAATTGCATACTCAAGGATCATTGCAAAAAAAATTTATAAACGATTTTAAAAAATCTAAGATTTTTTTTTAAATTATAAATTCCCCCCCCCCCCCTCTTGGTTAGCCTTTGGATAGATTAATATGGTCTAAAAAACTATACAAACTTTTAGAAAAGACCATTGTCTGGTGAAGGATGTCAGAAGTACTGTAGTTAGTGAAGGTGGTCAGGAGGATTTTAGTCGATGGCTGACGGAGGTAGGCAAGACATTTGTTGACGGGCGATGGAGGTCGGAAGGTTAGAAGTCATCTGGCAATAAAGGTTAGAAATGTAAAACTCTTTTAAGTAAAATAAGTTAAACTCTTAAACATCGAGGAACCACATGGTGTAATTGTTGGAATTTCATTAAGAAACTCCTTAGTTAAGTGTGCTCATCCAAGAGTGATTTTGTGATGGGTGACCTACTAAGACATTACACCAATAGGATAAAATTGTGAGGCTCTTTGGCAAAAGTGGATAATATATAAATAGTTAAGAGTTTTGGATTTTATAGGAAATATTATATTTTGGTGATAGAGGTTGAAAGGACCATTTTCTGGTGGAAGTACAACAATAATTGGAACCCAAGTCGAAGCCTGACATTAATGGATGGGCAGAACATAAGTTGGTGGGCGAGCATAATTTTAGCGATAATTGTGAGCTAGTGGACGTCCTGCAAAAGTTTTATAATAATCAGTAGCCGGGAGAAAGTCCAATGATAGTCGGTGATAGATTAGAAGTCTGGCATCATTTAGTGGCAGTGTGGAAGCCCGACCGTTGGAGGAAGTCTAGTATTAAGCAAAAGTCTGACATCGAGTTGTGATCTGGCAGAAGTCCAGGTAGTAGTCGAAGAGGAGCTAGGTTGCAATAGTGATCTCCAATCTCTCTTCTTATTTCATTGCTTAGGGGTCCCCTTTCATTAGAACTGATGAGTCTATTTATAGATTTCTAAGAGTTTCATGGCTCACAAATAAGAGGAAGATCAAGGGTAAATTGGAAGTGGTTTGGATAGACGGCTGATGTTGAATCCCTTGATTGTGGATCATTTATTGGGTATTTAAATGTCTTAATGATATAATAATTTGGTGAACTTAGGCTCGTTAGATTCATCTCACTAAGCTGCTCAATTCAACCATAAGTATGTTATGTTTAGAAGCTGTTTGGTAATAAAAATTATTGTATGAACATTCTAAATATGCTTCAGGTATTTGATTTGGAACACTTTGGGCTCGGATTGAGTTTCATTTAGTGTCATTATGTTTGTCTTTTAGAGACTTTTAGTTTGATGGTAAGTTTGTTAAAATCAGTGTTTAAGATGGTCATGGATTTAATTTTTGAAGCTTCAATTTGATTTTGCCTCGAGATTCATGCCCGATCAAGATAAATTTTTAATGTTATATCAATAATAAACATGGAGAATCCAAATCTTATTAATATCACATACATGATCCTCTGCTCTGACCTAACATTATTTAAATAATATAAGACATGCTAAAAAGCCAAAAAGGTCATCCAAACATTTAACTGACTCAAAACAAGTTAAAGAAATAATTTGTAGGTTATCAATCAATTCATAACAATAGTAGTTGTATGATCATGAATCGATACAACTATAGTAAAGTGCAAATATAGTAGCTGTAAAATTTATAAACAATAAAATATTATGATACAAAAGCATGCAAAATAGTATGGTGGAGAAACCTATATGGGTGTTGAATCGATAAAATAGACATTTTATCAGTACCATTAATTAGTTATGATGAATACATGTTATTTAGTTATTTTTTATCATTATCAAATTAGTATCTTAATAATATTCTTAGTACATCACATACTAAGTATATCTCATACACTATATCAGTACAATGAATTAGTATAAATAATAAGTATATTATCATAAGTAGTATTAAATGAAATTGACGTCTATATCGATAATAATATCAGTAAAGTGTTGTTAATAAAATTGATGGTAGTAACAATAAAGCAATGCAAAATTAGCTAACCTCACTCCAAAATCTGCACTTTTTTTAATGGGGAATTTCATTTCATCCAAAAAAATCTTGTACAAAGTCATTAAAAGGGATCCAAAACTCATTAATTCTCAAAGAGCAACATCCTTAAAAAGAAAATAGAGACTAATAAGTAATAGGTCCCTATCTAAAATACAAACAAGAGAAAGTAGGTTAGAAAGTAGGGAAATAGCCAAAATCCCAAAAAAAAAAATGCCACAATAAAAATTCATGAATTCCTTGAGGCGCCAAAATCTTGCCAACCTATTAAAATCTTGTAAGAGAAAATGTAAACAAAAAAATAACCTCCAAACCTTAACAAAATAGTCTTCCACAAAAGCCTCGCCATAAGCACATTTGAAAAAGTCTTTTTTTTTTTAGGAGAAACCCATGAAGAGGCCTATGCGTTGATATAAAATAAAGATTACAAGGTCCTTGAAGGGAACACAAGCTCACTACTACTTTGAAGAGCTACAAAAATTAAAATAAAAAAAAACCTATGAGCTCGGGTTCCCTACTAAGCAAAAGTACACGGAATCCTAGGTACATTCCATGGTGCACAAGAGTAAGTACCCAAAAAACCATAAAGGTACTAAATATACTATCCAGATCCACAAACCTCCCACTCTGTCCAACAACACGGTCACCTGCAAGGTAAAAGTTTTGCAAAATAAGGCAATATACAATAACACAACAAATGCAATAAATATAGCAGATAATCCGATTGTCATTGTCCACATACTATTTTATAATACCACAGATGGTGAACAAATTATGAATAAAAGTGAGAACAAGCATAGAGAAATATAGGGGATCCAAAATCCAAATAAGCAAACCCAACCAGCAAAACATGCTAACTGCATTCCCAGGAATAAGAGACAATAACAAAACTAGAAAATCCAACCAACAGAATATAGAACCAAATGAAAATAGCGGGTCAAAGCATAAGGAACAGTTCCTAGGTTTCCCAAACAATGGATTAGCACACAACCTCACGGGATCCAGCATCCCATGAAGTGCCAGTAAACCCTACAGACTACAGAAGAACCCCACCAAAAATATATAGGTGAAACGCACAGCACCCTCCTCTAACACAGAGAAGAATTCAAACCCCACGTCCACACAAAGAAATCATAGCCCCTCTAGATAGAATTGCAGTCCCTCCAAATAACACAGCCTATAAAGATATATCGGTGTCCAACAGCAACCCATCATCATCAAATTGAGACTTAATCAAGATAGACCTTTCAACCACACATAAACTACTAATACTACCATAGAAACTAAACCAGAGACCAAGAAAATGAAAAACCACAAACAGAAATGCCCATCACCAAATAATATCGGCCATAAATTTAAGAATTAACATAAGGAACATAATATTTATCCAAATATAATGGGCCCCTAACCGAAAGAGGCAAATTAGAAAAGAAAAAATCCTACATAGAGTCTAGGGTCCAACCCAAACTAGCCAAAGCTTTAGCACAGGCATTACCAATGCCTTCAATAACCAAGAAGGAAACATTAAGCATACTCATCACCAATTGAATATCTCTGCTCAAATAAAACAAATTTGAAGAGCAAGTAATATCATTCCTCAAAATAGAGGACTAGAAATAATAAGAAGAGGTAATTTCCACCATAAGGTTAGTACAATCAAGAGATAAACACAACCTTAATCCGTATAGGATAGCAAAAGTAGTAGCAATAGTAATATCACCATTAAAAATAGGACCCGCAAAACCAAGAATATAATTACCCTTAGAGTCCCTGATGAGACCACCACAGCCAACCATAGAATTGTTGAAAGAAGCATCCACATTTAACTTTACAAAAATTTTAGGAGTAAACCAAAGAATACTTCTCAAAACCTTTTGACTGTTATCCACATCAAGATTAATCCTAAATTAAAAAGAAGCACAATGATACTTATTGAAGTTCTTAGCAATAATAAGCTTAGCAGAAAAAAGATCTCTAATTTTATTTTTCACCTTTTGAATAATCCGATGAGGATTCATAACCACGCCATTAAAGTGGGAATCATTCCTCTCCAGCCATAAAAACCAAAGGATAAGAGAAGAAATAGCATTCATAATATGTCCTTTTGAATTAACAAACCAACACTTAAATAAAGCATAAATAGAAACCTTAGCATTAAAATAGTGAAATATCAAAATATCCTCAAAATAAGTCCCGATTTTAACTGCACAGGGGCCCGAGACAAAAACATGATGCATGTTTTCCAAATGGTAGCAACATTGACATTTAGAAGGAAGAATGAAACCACATTTCTTCAAATTGTCATCAATAGGGATGAAGTTATGTAAAAGCCTCCAAACAAATTAAAATAGAAACCGTAGCAGGAATACTTTAATGCCATAACATATTTAAAATATTAGAAGCTTTTTCTTAGTTGTAAAAGAATGCCAAGCATTTTTTAAATAAAATTTACCATCTCTATTTAAGTCACAAATTTGAACATCAAGAGTTTTCATATTTAGGGGGATCTACAGAATTTGTTGAACAATAAAATTAGGCAAAATAGAAGAAAGTTTGTCCAAATCCCAACAACGCTCCTTGAAAAAATAATTAACCTTAACAGAATCATTGGAAGAAGTATTAAGCAAAGAATCAATTGAATTACCAATCAACCAACAATCCTGCTAAAAGAAAATTTTACCACTACCCAGACCCAAAAAGGTAAAAGGCTCAACCACCCATTTAACTTTGTAGTGATGCTATCAAACTTTAGAGTTACCTTTACTAAAATTACACATGGTGGGGTGTTTCTTACCATAATACTTCACATTCATAAAATTAGCCAAAGACTCACATTAGCACGAAAATTATACCACAACTTTAAAGAAAAAGATAGAGCCAAATCCATGAAAGACTTATATTCTATATCCCCTTCTTCCAAAGTTCCACAGAAATAATTCTAGGACGACCAATGAATTTTAGAATTGCTACTTTTCCCTTTTTAAAAGATTTTATTAATAATTTTCTCAAGCCTGTAAAGTACAACTTAGGGAGGAAGTAAATTTTGGAAAATATAAATAGTGATAGAGCAAATAACACTTTTAATAAGGGTTAATCTACCACCAAAACTAAGAAAGTTAGAATCCCAAGATAAGAGTTTGTTATGCACAACCGAGATTAAGTCATAAAAAAATAAAATCATCCGCAAAGCATAAATGAGATATATCAAAACCACCCAAAAGTTTTAAAATATAAACTAGGATAATTTTCAAAGAGATCAGCAAAACCTCTAGAAAGGTAATCAGCCACAATAATAAAAAGAGCCAGAGAAATAGGATCACCCTATCTCAGACCATGAGAAACCATAAGATTTACCATTGACAATGATAGAGAAATAAAGACTTTCAATACAAAGCTTAATGAGATTAATAAACTTAGTGTCAAAACCAAATAACATCATAATATCATAAAGAAAAGTCAAAGCTATATTGTCATACGCCTTAGCAAAATCAAGTTTCAAAATCATATTCCCACCTCTCACTTTATCATCCAAATCATGAAAGAACTCCTGAGCAAAAATAATATTATCTGCAATGGCTCTACCTTTAACAAACCCATTTAGAAAGGAGAAATCAGATTAGGCAAGAAAGTAGATAAACGATTCATCAAAATTTTAGATAACAACTTGTAAAAAAAGGTGCAAAGACTAATAGGTCTAAAATCATTCCAAGTAGATGCAGAATTATTTTTTGGAATAAACATAATAGAAGTAGCCATGAAAAATTTAGGTATGACATTACCATCAAAAAATTTAGAACAGCAGAAAATAAATCATTACTAATTATATTTCACATTTTCTAAAAAAACTTTGAAGTAAAACCATCAGGCCCACCCACTGACTCCGAATTCATACCAAAAATAGTATTCTTAACCTCCTCCAACAAAGGGGGTTTAGGCAAGAAAACATTATTCTCATGAGAAATAAGAGATGTAATAACATTAGGATTATGAATAGTTAAAGGATTGAAATTTTTATTAAGATGATTATGAAAGTTTAGAACAACTAAGTTAGCAATTTCAGTGTCATCTTCAGTAAAGGAACCATCAGCACATTGAATTTTATGAATATAATTAATATTGCACTTCCTTTTGACTAAAGCATGGAAATACTTAGTATTGTTGTCCCCTTCAACAAGATGTTTAAGAGCAACTTTCTGCTTCCAAAACATTTCCACTTGAGCTTGTAATTTGTTAAGCTCATCTTTAGCCTCACTCAAACGATAAAAGTTACCCGTAGAAGGAAATAATTTGAAGTTACTAGATGCGTCAAGAGGGGGGGGTGAATTGTTAAAAACTTGTTGCAATAAAAAATCCTAAACAGGAGTTCTATTATTTTTTATATTTTTAAAATGTAAACAAAAAAATTTAACTAACACAAAAGCGATTACTTTAACACAAATAGCAACAACAAATTCCACAATGAATTTCACCAAGCAATTTTAATGAAAATAAAATGCAAGCAAAAATAAAAGCGGAAAAGGAAAAATCACACCAGAGATTTTATAGTGGTTTGGTCACTTGACCTTACGTCCACTCCCCGGAGTCCTCCACTCCAAAATTTCACTACTGAATTATAGTTCTCCTTTTTCCCCCTCGGCAAGGTGGAGCAGCCCTTACAAGACTCACTTTCACCAACCCAGCGTGGTGGAGTGCCAAGCGCTTTATCACCCTCCTGGCAATGGCAACATACCTTCTCATTTTTCTCTCTCCTAGAGAAGGAAGAGTACCTTAGAGGACACGGATGTAGAATGGTCTCCCCCTCAAAGAGCCTCCCATAAGATCTTCTTGGGCCACAGGAGGAACAAAGTAAAGTAAGAATGGAGCAACCGCGTAATCTCCCTCACACTACTTCTCCCTCACCAAGCTCACCTTCTCCTTCCTCTCTCAAACCCTAAAATCTTCTCAAGAGCTCTCTCCCAAAGAAACCCTCTCTAATCACGTTCCCCTCTCTCAGTCACACTCCTAAAACATAACTTTTTGATAATTAAAATGGGCTCCAAAAAACCTTGAATTTTTCAAAGTAGCCATTACTATCGTACAGTATGATTAGTACAAATGAGCTTCATCCTGATACGAAGGTTTACGAATAGGTCAAAAATTATGAATATAATCGTACAGTGTGATATAAACTCGTACCGTATGATCAACAAATCTCTTTTGTTCATACATGACAATAGCTGGGATGATCAAAACTTATCTCTGTACATCATAGGGTATGACCTACTTAGTACAATATGATTAGTCAAAATTAAGGGATCGTCCAGGATGAAGTTTGGGATGATCAAAAATAGCCTCGGTTCATCGTTTGGTATGAACTTATTCGTACAATATGATTACCAATCCCTTGATTTATTCCACTAATCATGGGTTAATTTAAGTAAGTATTCAAAATATATCATACATTACAATTTTATTTGTACAACACCTTAATTTTCTTTTGAAAAAGTTCTTTGTTACCTCCTCCTCTATGTTATCTTCTTTCTTCACTATAGAGCTTTCACTTTCTGAGTTGTTTACTTTCAATGCCACCATTCGCTCCTTCTTTTCACCTGCATGACTTTGCCTTTGACTCACCCCTTGCTCGTACGCAATGAGTGACCCAAGAAAATTGTCACTAGAATAAATGTTTAGGTCTTTAAACTCAGTGATAACAGTAATTTTAGCATCATAGGAACTAGGTAAGCATCTAAGAATCTTGTTAACTTTTTCAGAATTTGAAATTTCTCTACCTAATATATGCAAGTATGTCACAATTTGGGTGAACCTAATGTACATGTCAAATATTGTTTGGCTAGGTTTCATACGGAAGAGTTCATAATCATGCAATAGAATATTAAGCCTAGACTATTTAACTTCACTAGTTCCTTCGTACGTGATGCACAGTCTATCCCAAATCTACATACTAATAGCACGGGTAGATATTCTCATGTATTCCTCAAATTTTAATGCACAAGAAATAGTTTAAGCACTTTGCATTCAATTGAGCTAAATCCTTATCCTCATTGCTCCATTCATTAAAAGGTGCTTGAGTTTTCACTCCATTCATAAGTTTAAACTGTGCAGCGTAACTATCATTAACTAACATCCATATGTGTTAATTAATAGACTGTAAAAAAGTAGACATTCTAATTTTCTAGAAATCAAATATGATATTATCAAAAAGAGGTGGATGGGTTATCGAGTAACACTTCGTAGTATTACGATTACTAATCAAAATTAGACATGATCGATTTGCAAGGTTTTTTAAAATGCTATTTTCGAAACCTCACTCTGATACCAATTGAAGTTACTAGATGCGCCAAGAGAGGGGGGGGGGGGGAAATGCAAAAAATATGTTGCAATAAAAAATCCTAAACAGGAGTTCTAATATTTTATGTCTTTAAATTTTTAACAAAAAAGTTTAACTAATGCGGAAGTGAGTACTTGAACACAAATAGCAACAACAAATTCCAAAATAAATTTCACCAAGCAATTTTAATGAAAATAAAATGCAAGCAAAAATAAAAGCGGTAAAGGAAAAATCACACCAGAGATTTTATAGTGGTTCACTCACTTGACCTATGTCCACTCCCTGGAGTCCTCCACTCCGAGAATTTCACTACTAAAAAATAGTTCTCCTTTTAGCCCCTCGACAAGGAGCAGAAGCCCTTACAAGACTCACTTTCACCAATCCGACGTGGCGGAGTGCCATGTGTTGGAACTCGTTCAATATGAATTAGGATGTTATGCCTAATTAAATGTCCCAAGGCTAATCAAGAGGGGGGGTGAGTTGGTAATTTAAAAAATTATACTTCTACTCTTGGATTTTTAGAAAACCTTTTTAATTATTAATGCAAGTTAAATTTAAAGTTTAAAAAATAAACTTTTCAACCAGAGTAAACAACTTGCAATGAAATTAAATGCGTAAGAAAAATAAGAAAGAACACACCATATTTATAGTGGTTCGGTCCACCTTGACCTTACGTCCACTCCCAGGAGCAGCCGCTCTGAGTATTGCACTAATACCCACAAGTTACTTCCTCTTTGCCCCACAGCAAGGCGAAGAATCTGACAAACTCACTTTCACCTTCCCCGTGCGGCGGAGTAGCGGAGTTCTTTTTGCACCAAAGATATCTTCTTCTGCCAAACTTCCCTGCAAGATGACTCGTTGAGTCCGATGGTACTTAAAGTGCAAGTTTTTCGGAGCAACCAGTGTGAATTATCCTCCTCCCACTCCTTGAAATTCCCCTCCAAGGATCCTTCTCCCTCTTAAACTCCTACACCTTTCCTCTCTCCCTTTCAAGTTCTCTCTTTCTAGTTTTCTCCCAAAGAACAAAGACACAATGGTTGTCAAAGATACACTTTTGTCATCCTTTTAGCACTCTCCAAGTGTCGGCAAGAGAACGGACCGATGTTGTTGGAACTTCACTGAGAGCCTTTAAACGAGATGGGAAGAAAACAAAGAGATCTCTCTTTTAAGTAACCTTGGAATCCCTCACTTGATCTCTCACTCTTCACTGCTTAACAATAATCCCAAACTCTTCATCTCAATGATTCACTCTCAAGAGAAAAACAACTCCCAAGGCAACTTGTAATAGTATTCTAAGTACTCGCTTATATAGACAAGGACATGAAAAACCGTCCAAAAAATGCAGATTTCAAGTTATGTTGTACAATGATCGTCCTGTACAACGAAAATGTCCCCGGACGATTTACTTAAAACCTTGAAACGAACCTGTTTTGCATTTGTACGAAATAATTTTTGTACACGCCTAAATCGTCTGTACGAAACTAGGATTCAGACGAACAAGTTATCATAAGGTTGGTTCCAAAAAACTTCAGAACTGAACTCACGAAAAAGCTTAAGTTGGTTTGATCGTCGTACGAAAGTGTGATCGTTGACCGAAATTCGTCCAGAGAGAAAATCGTCTGACGATAATTAAATTTTGTTTAGGGATCAAAATCTTATTAGAGAGCAACAATCTCCGACGATAATTAATTTTTCGTCGCCGTTACTAACACTGACTTAGAATTTTCCTTGGGTCAGTTTCTGTCCGTTCCATTGCTCTTACAAGGAGATAACTGATCTGATCGTCCAGTAACGAACAATGTCTCGCCCCGTACAATCAGTACAAACTTCAAGAATCTCCTTAGTAGTGGGTGGATATTATTCACTTGCAATTACAAACACTCCTCGCAAATTATATTCAAATAAAAGTACAAGCTTCAAATTATCAAAGTATCTCATATTGAATTGTTTGGAAGTCTTCGTAGTTTCTGGGAGTTCGTTTCCTGAAATATTAAGTTACACACAAGAGCAAAAACAAAATCTTCCAAAAAATGTTAGGAGATACATCACATAAATAATAATATTTTGAATCATCAAACATACAAAGTTAGCAAAGAATGTAAACAGTGAAAAAGCAAACTTTCCTAACAATCTCCCCCTTTTTGATGATGGCAAAATATTTATTGTTTGTTAATATGTTCAAATTTTTAAAAACTTCGCTAACTCCCCCTGAATTAATGAACATATGAAAATAGGAGCATTAAAATTATTTTTGTTTTCAAATTTTTAGAATACAAACAAAACAAAACAAACACACATACACTAAAAAATAAACAACAAACGATACGGGAATACACAAGACACAAGCAAACAATTTCTCCCCCTTTTGACATCATCAAAGTGAATAAGAAAGACTAGAAATGTAGAAGACATATCGAAAATCATTTTAAATTTAACATTTTAAAGTGATGACATAAGTTGCAAATAAAATTAAAACATTAGCAAAATCATAAAATTCATAGAATTTAAGAAGTGATATAATTATTGTAACTCTAAGAAAATTATCAAAAGACATGTTGCAATTTAGACATATTTAGATAAGAAAATCATTGCAAGAAGATGTATTAAAAATTGTATATTTCAAATTTCAATAAAAAATATAAAATAACATAAGATTAATTTGAATTAAGAGATATTAAAAAAATTAAGGAAAGAAATAACTACCACATGTTTGGTGCTTTGCGCATCTTTTCAATTTTGTGGCCACATTTTTAATGCATCATTTTCACTTGTTGGGCCTTTATTTTGTGCCTCTTTTTCAACATTGCCGAATCATTGCGCAATTTCTATTGATTTTTTGTAACATTTTGTACAATTTTCAAGAGTAATTATATTCCTTTCCAATAACATAATTCTAAAATTTCCAAATCTTTTTAAAGTGCAGTAAATATTAATTTGATAGTGAAATACAAAATAAGAAAACATCACAAGTTCAATAATATGATTAAAATTAATGTAGTCTAAATAAGAAGACATGAAATTGACCAATCTTAATAATATCAAGTTATAAACACAACTTAAAATTAAAAAAATTAGATTTTCCTAATTAATTTCAATGTTATGATGTTGCAGTTTCAAAGCGTATGAGGCAACCTTTATTATAAGATCAAAGATTCTAAGGGTTTCATATAGGCCTAACGAAATTTCAACCATAGAACAAAAAATCACTTAAATATTCAAAACATTTAAAGGCAATACAAGTCAAAAACACAAGATATAAACTATAACAATCTCATATCATATTCCAAATGTCTCACAAAAAGTTCGTTCTCAACATTTTACCGTATTAGCCATTTATATGCGTACAAAACGAAAGAAATACCCAAATAGTCCAGGACGATCAAGAAGATCGTTTTACAGTAGATATTGTATTTGGAAAATTTAACAATACGCAATCAGTCAAAACCAACTATCATTTCTACAGAAATCGTACAGCTACAAAATATTTTCAATCCAGGTCGAAAAAATACTTAGAAAAAAGATTTTGCAACGATCGATCTAAAACACAGGGAATCAGATTGTGAAGACATTTCAAAATCATACAAAAACGACCAGAAAAAAAATTAATAATAATAAAGGTAGGAAAACACGTAAAACAAACTAAAATAAAATACAAACTATTAAAAACATGCACACAAAAATACATAAACAAAGGGTTTAAACATCATTTTGCTGCTGGTCTGATGATTCAGAAGCTAGATCTACCCAGAGATTTTTTGCTTTTCATTATTTTTCTATTTTATAATTTGCTTAGCTTTGCCCTTTTCTTAGCAATGAAGAGTCTCAAATTTGGGCACTTACTTTTCAGATGTCCAGATTTCCTACACTCAAAGCAAATAATATTTGAAGAATTCTGAACATTCTTACCATTTTACCTTTATTCCACTTTTGTTGATGCTTATGCTTGTGCTTAATGGACTTTTCAAAATTGCTTGTTAAGTCATCGCTTTCCTCCACCAACTAAGCAACTTTTTCTCCATGTTTTGCTTTTAGCATTATTGTTTTCACTACATCCAAAAGTCTTTGACCCAAATATTGCTCCTAGGTAATGAGTGAGCCAATCAAATTATTAATAGAATATTCATTCAATTTTGGATTCGCAAATAGCAACAACTTTGGCATCAAAACTTGTCAAGTAAACAACTTAGAAATTTTATTGACTATTTCAAAGTTTGAAAATTCTTTACCTAAACATGCAATGATGTTATAATTTGAATAAATCTAGTATACTCTAGATTGTCTCATAAGGTCTATGCTAAAGAGTTCATAGTCATGCATCAAAAATTCAACTTAGATTGCTTGACCTTCACTAGTACCATTATATGTAATGCATAAATTGTCCCAAATTTCCTTGCCAGTAGTATATGTAGAGATTCTCATATAATATTCGAAATTTAAAGCAAGAACATAACATTCATATATTTAGCATTTAATTCAGCATAAATTGTTCTACTCTACTCCATTCAGAAAAAGGGTATCAGTTTTGATTCCATCTATAATACGTGACGGTACAGAATAACTATTTTGAATCATATGCCACATTCGATAATCTATTGATTGCAAGAAAGTAGACATTCAATTTTTCCAAAAATCAAAAGAAATATTTTCAAATAAAGGTGGTCTAACAATCGAATATCCATCTAATAATTTATGGTTTCTAAAATTAGTCATACTCGTTTTTCAAAAAGTGTCTAAACTTTGATTTGAAAACAAAGCTTCTGATACCACTTGTTGGAACTCGTTCAATATGAATTAGGATGTTAAGCCTAATTAAATGTCCCAAGGCTAACCAGAGGGGGTAGTGAATTGGTAATTTAAAAAAATTATACTTCATACACTTGGATTTTTAGAAAACCTTTTTAATTATTAATGGCAAGTTAAATTTAAAGTATAAAATAAACTTTTCAACCAGAGTAAACAACTTGCCATAAAATTAAATGCGTAGAAATTAAGAAAGAGCACACCAGATTATAGTGGTTCGGTCAAACCTTGACCTACGTCCACTCCCCGGAGGCACCCTCCGAGTATTGCACTAATACCACAAAGTGACTCTCCTTTTGCCCCCACAGCAAGGCGGGAAGCCTGTACAAAATCACTTTCACCTTCCCCGGTGCGGCGGAGAAGCCGAGTTCTTTAACACCAAAGATATCTTCTTCTCGCCAAAACTTCCCTCAAGATGACTCTTGAATCCGATGGTACTAAAGTGCAAGTTTGCCGGAGCAACCATGTGAATATCCCCTCCACACTCCCTTGAAATCCCTTCCAAAGATCTTCCTCCTCTCAAAACTCCACCCTTTCCTCTCTCCTTTCAAGTTCTTTCTTCTAATTTTTCTCCCAAAGAACGAAGACATAATGGTTTGTCAAAGATACACTTTGTCATCTTTTTCCCTCTCCAAGTGTCAGCAGAGAACCGGACCGATGTTGTTGAACTTCACTTGAGAGCCTTCAAAGGAGATGAGAAGAAACAAAGAGATCTTCTTCTTCAAGTAACCTTATGAATCCCTCATAAACCCCTCACTTGATCTCTCACTCTTCACTCTTACAATCTCTCCCAAACTCTCACTCTCAATGATCCCTCTCAAGAGAAAAATACTCCAAAGGCACTTGTAATAGTTTCTAGGACTCCTTAGATAGAAAGGACATGAAAAACCATCCAAAAAATGGTAGATTTCAAGTTATGTTGTACATGATCGTCCCGTACGATCGAAAATCGTCCCGGACAATTTTACTTAAAAGTCTTGAAACGAACCTATTTGCATATGTGTACGAAATAATTTCATACATGCTAATCATCTGTATGAACTAGGTTCGTCCAGACGAACAGTTATCATAAGGTTAGTTCCAAAAACTTCAGAACTGACTCACGAAACTGTCTTAAGTCGATTTGATCGTCTGTACAAAATTATGATCGTTTGGACGAAATTCGTCCAGAGAGCAAATCGTCCTGACGATAATTATTTTTTTTTGGGACGAAATTCTTACAGAGAGCAAATCGTCTCGACGATAATTAATTTTGTCCCGTACAAACATGACTTAAAAAATATTCCTTGGTCAGTTTCTGTCCGTACCATTGCTCTTACAAGGAGATAACTGATCTGATCATCCAGTATGAAAAATGTTCGTCCCGTACGATCAGTACAAAATTTTCAAGATCTCCTTTAGTGTGTGTGAATTTATTCACTCAATTACAAACACTCCCTCTCAAATATAATTCAAATAAAAAGTACAAGCTTCATATTCTCAAAGTATCTCATGCTGAATTTGATTTGAAGTCTTCGTAGTCTGGAGTTCGATTTTCCTGAAATATTAGTACACACAAGGGCAAAAACAAATCTTCCAAAAAATGTTAGGAGATACAACACATAAAATAATAATATTTGGAATCATAAAAACTAAACAAGTTGCAAGAATGTAAAACATGCAAATAGCAACTTTCCTAACACCAAGCACTTTATCACCATCCTGGCGATGGAAGCATACCTTGTTACTTTTCTCCCTCTTAGCGAAGACAGAGTACCTTAGAGGACACCGATGTAGAAGGGTCTCTCCCTCAAAGAGCCTCCCATAAGATCTTCTCGGGTCATAGGAGGAACAAAGTGCAGCAAGAATGGAGAAACTGTGTGATCTCCCTCACACTACTTCTCCCTCACCAAGCTCACCTTCTCCTTCCTCTCTCAAACCCTAAAATCTTCTCAAGAGCTCTCTCCCAAGCAAACCCTCTCTAATCATGTTCTCCTCTCTCAGTCAGACTCCAAAAACATAACTTTTTTATACTTAAAATGAGCTCCAAAAAACCCTGAATTTTTTAAAGTAGCCTTTACTATCATACAGTACGATTAGTATAAATGAGCTTCATCCTATTATGAAGGTTTACAAACAGGTCAAAAATTTTGAATACAATCATACAGTTCGAAATAAACTTGTATCCTACGATCAGCAAATCTCTTCTGTTCGTATAAGACGATAGTTGGGATGATCAAAACTCATCTATGTACATTGTATGGTATGACCTACTTAGTATAGTATGATTAGTCAAAATCAAGGGATTGCCCAAGACGAAGTCCGGGATGATCAAAAAAAGCCTTACTTCATTGTCCAGTATGAACTTGTTTGTAGACTATGATTACCAATCAAAAATTAATCCTTAATTTATTCTACTAATCACTGGTTAATTTAAGTAAGTATTCAAAATACATCGTATAGTATGAATCTTTTTGTATAGAACGAACAGCTAAATAAATTTACATAAGCTAATCTAGTGTTTAGGGTTTTGGATTATAAACACACCGTATATTACAATATAAATTATACAGTACGACCAGTTCATAGAAAGATATTTCAACCAGATCAGATCGTACAGTACGATACAAACTCGTACAATACGAACAACAGAGAAAAAAATCTGCATTTTCTTTTAAAAAACCCTCTCCCCCTATGTGTGTGCATGATTGCTCAGTCTTATATGCAATTTGTGGCCAGACTCAAAAAGAAGGAAAAATAAAAATAAATGAAAAATTATAATGTTATAAACTCACACTCCTACTCTACCCAGTCTTGAGTCTTCTTTTTGTCCTGAGTAACCTATGATCTTCATAAAATGTTAGTACTTACAGACAATAGCAGAAATCAAAGGTATTCAATGAATAGTAATTTAGACGATATTATTTGTCATCATCAAAATCTCAAACTAGGGGTCATGAATTGTAACATAATTGGCATTGAGATTTGTAGGAATTAATTTTATCCTCCATAATTAAAATATTAGAAAAAAGATTCTTAAGAACATTATGATTCCACCAATTCAAAACAAACTTAAGTCTTTTCAGTTTATACCATAATCTACGCATACCAGAAATATTATTGTCCGGATGTAAAGGGGAAATCCAATTATCTTTAACCACATTCATAAAAGACTCATGAAGAAGCCACATGTTCTGAAACCTAAATTGAGAAGGCACTTCTCTCAATCTAGGCTTAATTTTAATGAGAAGGGGAGAGTGATCCAAGAGGGTCCTGCTCAGGTGTTCCATATTAGTAGAATCAAAAGAATTCAACCAAAAATTATTAAATAAAACATGATCTAATCTTGGCCATAAATTCCCACGATGCTATGTAAATTTATCCCAAGAAAAACCAATATCAATAAGGTTGGAATCCATGATCATGTTATGAAAATCCTCCATAGATTGGTAAATAGGAAGGGAGCCCCCTAAGCTCTCAGATGGGCTAGCGATGTTATTAAAGTCTCCTCCAACAATCCAAGGAAGAGAACAAATAGTTTGAAACTGATGAATTTGGTCCTATAAAATCTTTCTAACAAATCTAGGAGAAGCAACATAAGCAAAGGAAGCGCAGCATTGCAAATTAAAACTCTCAATAATGCAATAAATAACTTGATTAAAATCATCAATCATGTCAACCCTTGCAAAAGCTTTCCAAAAAACTCAAATTTTATTAGAAACATTAGATATAGCATGCTTAAAACCCAAAAAATTAGTAGTATTGAGTAACTTATTAGAAGGAATAAGAGGCTCAAGTAAAACAATAAGAGAAACATTACGAATACAACATAAATTTTTAACTCTAAGTTTAGAAGAGGGGCATCCAATAACCCTAACATTCCAAATAATAGCATTAAATATAAAAACAAAATTAATGCAAAGTGATAGAACGGGTGTTTCTAGGTGTTTGTATAACAACAATTTTAGGCTTCCTGCCACTTCTTCCACGTCGCTTAGTAAAACTCATTTCATTATCATCTATAGCATAACATTTAGCCAACATATCCATATCCTCATTATCAATAAAAGCATCAATGTTATAATTAGTATTCAAAAGAAGATTACTATTATTACCCATAACTGAGTGCCTCTTAGAAAGTTGCATATCTCTATGCTCATAAAAAAACATCACCTGCCAAATAAGTTTCCTTTTGAACCTCAACTTCACTGACCTTTTCGTCCACCATTTGGGAAACAACATGATTAGTAATAATAGCTTGCGTAGTATCAGCCACCACCACCATATTATTAACCAACTCATTCTCCAAATGAGCTTCATTGAGAACCAACACATCATCCCCGAAGAAACATCTCTATTTAGATTAAACTCAATATTTTGATCAGTCACATTAAAAGAAACAATAGGTAAAGAGGGGGGAGAGTTGAGGAGAAGTTCCTTTCCCTTCACCAGCACCTCCAAAGGAGTGCTCGGTTCCACCATATTCAGAGCCATATGACCCATTAAGAAACAAAAAAGGAAACATATAATTAGATAACCAAGAAATTATAATAGAATAAAATGCAAAAAAAAAATATGGGCGATTAGCATCGTTAATAACTAAGGCAACTGTAAATACTATTGAGAAAATGATAATATAAGCAAAAACCTAACCATTCGTAGAAGTAGAGAATATAAAAAATACACCAACCTGAAATCCAAAAGATGAAAAGACAACACCTGGAGATCCAAAAATCAAAGACATATCAACAACCATAGTAACCCACCAGCCACATAAACCTAACCTTAATACAAAAAAACCATTACACACCCAATCGGAACCAATACATAACGCAACATAAGTAAGACACACCAAACCATTCAACATATCCACGTAAGAATTAAAGATTTACCATATATACTTCTAATCCAACATAAGGTACCTGAAACTCACTTTATATTTGGAGAAGATGGAGTTTGTAATGTAATGTGGGTGATGGTGTTTTGCTTGTTAATGTGGACATCAGAATTAATGGTGATGTTGGGCTTCCCTTGGTTGTTAATGATGCTGGGCTTTCTTTTGAGCCCATAATGTTTGTGGCTATTGTGAGCTCTCTTTTTGGTTGGTTGTCTCTTTTCCTTTAGTTACCTGATGGCTTTGTGTCATTGGGGTTCTGTGGGATAGTGTTTTTTTACACCATTTGTTTTCTCTTGTTCTCTACTTCCTTATTTTTTTCCATCTTGCATTTTGTTGTTTTCTTATGTCTCAGGATGCTGGCATTAGATTCTTCTTGTTTTCCTTTAATGGGCGGCTCACTCTATGGTCTGGGCTTTCTACTTTGGGGTTTTTTCTTTGCGTTTGTTTTTTTAATTAGATTAAATCTAAAACTCATTGGTTTTGCTTTAAATGTTATATTTTAAGAGGGCTTTGGATTCTTTAAGGACATGTACCATTTATTTTCATTAAAGCGTAGGCCCTGTCTAGTGGGTTTTTATTAAAAAAAAAAGATGGAATTTGTAAGGAAACTTTTGAAATGAAATTTCCTTTTGAATGAAATGTTTTTAATGAAACATAATAAATCATAACACTCTATTAGACTGGAAAGCCACCATATGAACCCCTCGAGCCATAATAAACAAACATAAATCAATATAAGCAACATCATCTAAATATGAACCCGGCCTTATATCACATAAGAAATAATCTCCCATCCTACAGATAAAACCAACCACAGTAAAACAAGATTAAAAAAAAACACATTTAGACTAGAGTTCCAGTAGGAGAAAAATTCTCAACCTGAGATAGATATTTGGCTAAGATCATGAATACAAAATATGCTCATAGAAAATTATAACAAGTTAATCTAAGAGGATGACAAAAAAACTTTATAGGCCAAAGAAATAACCAAAATAACTATAATGCTCTCTCTAACAGTTAATAGAAATAATTTTGATAAAAGCTAAAGTAGGGAGAGAGTTGAATAAATGACACATAAAAGGGTACAGGAAACGAGTAAGGGTCCTAAAGACCCAAATTAAAAATAATTAAACAAATAAAAAGTAGTGAAAACAAACTTTTCAAATTAAAGTAGCAATGATAACTTCAATCAAATCTAACTACCATTTTATATATATATGGTAAGCCAAAAGGATTAACTCTCTTCAAAACTTTCAATTCTCTCAATTTTGAGTTATTGTTAAAAAGTTTAGTATTAGATAGAGTAGTACCTTTCTTAGCCAACCAATAAACTCATAAATTACCTTCCCTAAAGATATAGGAAATTCTATAATTGAATTGCTCAAGAGTAGCCATAATCTTACTAAACAAGTAAAATAAGATGGCATTGTGACAAGTTTTGAATGAAATTAAAGATATAGGCAATTTAAAAGAAGATTCTATCCTTATATTTAATATATTTTTATAAATACACAAATTGAGACCCATATGTAGTACATTCAATTCAAACAAAATAGTATTATATTTAGGCAAGTTTGAAGTAAAACCATATAAAAACCCCTCTTTAATGATCTTTAATTAAGCCACCTAAGCCAGCTCCATTTAGAGTAACAAAACTATCAATATTATGTTTGAAATAATTTTTAGAAGGTTTGATCAAATGAAATTTTTTTGAGTATTTCTCATTATAGCATTATCAAATACAACATGAAAAAAAAAAGGCTAATGAAGCATTACCCCAAATATTTTTAGGTTCTAATCACTTAGTAATGACAAGTTAGCGAATTGTATTCTTGAGAGAGATAATTACTCCATTATCATTCATTTTAACACCTTGGTTCTTACTGTTATTTTCTTCCTACCAAAAAAGCCATCAAACAACCATAGGAATGATAATAAGAAGACTTCCTTTAGGTTTATTAATAAACCAATTAGCTAAAAATAAAAATAATTGTTACTATTATTATTGAAAGTCAAGTCAAAAGCATTCAGAAAAACATGCCTAATAATCTCAAGATGAAAACAATATTGATATTTAAAAAATTATATAAAAACCCTTATTTTTTTAATCTTCTATCAACTAGAATAAAAACTTTTAGAACTCTCCATGTGAGTTTAGAAATACTATTGGTTCTAAAATTCCAAAATTTACCAAAAATATTATTACAATCAAGTTTAGTCCTAAAACAATTCTAAGCTTTTTCAAAATAGAAATCCCCATATCTAGAATATTCGAAAATGGGCTAATTATGAAGTTGGAGATTCTATTGTCAATCTACTTGGTTTCTTGATTTCATATAAGCAAATCCACTTCCAACAAAATCCATTTAGCAAAGACAAAAACAAGAAAAAAATAATTGCATTGAAAGTTTATGACTAAAATATTAATGGCTAATAAGGAGATAAAAATGAAGACATTGTATTGATGATAAGGGAATTAAAGGCTTTTCTATAAAGTAAGCAATGGTGATGTAATGAGAAATACAAATGTAAAAGTAATAAGCCAAGTAAGATTTCTACTAACATTATTTTTAATGAATGCAAAACTACAAGTCATATAAGATCATGCTATCCAAGTATGAAGTGTCAACAAATAAAAGAAAATGTTGATGAGAGAAAATATGCTTAAATGAATAAAAGAAGAAATTAGAAAGCCATTTAAGCCAAATCAGGTTAAACCCTTTAGAAGATGAAGCTAAAGAAGTCATTTCAATTCCATTTCAAGTGGTGAAGAATAGTGCAAATGATATGTGAAATGATCATGTATGCCTTCACAAGGGGTCTAGTGAAGGAATGTGGTACCCAGATAGTGGGTGCTCAAGGGATATGAAGTGATATATGAACACATTCATCTAGTTGTAGTCCATATGTGATGCCCCAGAATCTAATTTGGAAGAATTATTCTTTTAATCTTTTAATAAATAATAATTATTGATATCTGATTTCATCTATCAATAATAAATAGTAAAATAGATCCTATAATTTAAAACATCAATATATACATATGTATTTATTCTAAAAAATTATATATAATACTCATGATCTATACAATGAAATCATAACTACTCTTTCCTGGGTATAAAAGAAAAATAAAAATAAATAGAACCTAAAGAATCCTAACCAACCTTACACTCATGTTCCCCTACCCTAACATGAAATCATTTAACCATATATAATGAGCTTAAAAAGCCCAGCATGTCACCAAAATCTATAACTAAATTCAAAGTAAGGTAAAGGAGTAAAAGGCTTGGCTACAGTCAAATCATAGTAGTTGCATTCATATTATTATTAAATCAATGCAAAATAGTAAAATTCATATACAGTAGTAGTATAATATATAAAGAGTAAAAATACTGTAGTACTGAAGCTTATAAAATAATAAACAAGTATGAGTATCAAATCTATAAATCGGTCATGTCTCTATAATACCAATCAATAAAAATAATCAAGTAAAATATTATAATCAAAATATTATGGTAAAGATAGTTTATGAATTGGAGTTATTATCACTCTAAAAAAATTAGCAAAGTTAAAATACGGGCAATTACAATCTATCCACCTTTAAAAATATCATCTCCGATATTTCCTTTAAGGATTTGGGCACAAAATCAATATAAACCAAATTCATCCAATCAAAATCAAATCAAATCAAAATTAAATCAAAACTCATCAAAAATTATATAGTCATGCAGTTCATTCTATCACATGTCATTCAATTATGCATGAAACTAATTCACCTTAAACTATCCATTTTGCCCAACTCTGAATCAAATCCTATAGCTCTGGTAACAATTTAATTTTTCCAAAAACTATACTCTTATTCCATTTGTGATGCCCTAGAATCTAATTTGGAAGAATTATTCTTTTAATTTTTTAATAAACAATAACTATAGCTATCTAATATTATCTATTAATAATAAACCATAAAATAGATTCTATAATTTACTACATCAATATACACATCTATATTCATTCTAAAAAATTATATACATTATTTAGGATCTATATAATGAAATCATAAAACTGAAGAATCCTAACCAATATCACATTCTTATTCTCCTGCCCTAACCTGAAATAATTTAACCACATATAATGAGCTTAAAAAGCCCAACAGGTCACCAAAACCTATAATTGAATTCAAAGGACAATAAAGGAGCAATATAATTATCAATAGTTAAATCATAGAAAATTTTATTCATATGATCATATAATCAATATAAAAATAGTAAAATTTATATGTAGTAGTAGTAGAATCTATAAATAGTAAAATACTACAGTATGGAAGCTTGTAAAATAATAAACCTGTATGAGTGTCAAATCTATAAATTAGTCATGACTTCGTAGTACCAATCAATATAGAAATCAAATAAAATTTCAAATTAAAATTTTGATGAAGCCTGTCAAAGTCAAATCAATGTAATAAAATTATATAGGAATGTACACATATTATCTAAATCTTATATGTCACGTACTTAATATATCACATACATAATATCAGTACATTGAATTAGCCGTATTAAATAGTATCAGTAATTATAGTAGTAATAGTAAAATGGCAGCATCGATAAAATAATGCAATAAAGTAAATCCATGCAGTAATAATAAATTCATATAATAATAAGAGCAATGCCTCATGAATATGCATTTTAGTAGTTACACTAAGAATGTAAAAAGTCCTAACTATCATGTTATTTTTTAGTGTTAGTATCAGTATTAATAAACTTTTGGCTTAGTAAATAGAGTCTACACTCTTTGTATGTCAGTATAGTAACGATCTCCTTATAACTCACAATTAGTGTATCACATAAATTAATATAAGATAATACCAAAATATAGTATTTAAAGTAAAGCCCATTATCCCACCATTCTATACAGGTCAATCAATCTCGAAGTAACTGGTCAACCAGTCTTTACTTGTTTATTTTACACATGTATATTATTATCATAATACTATAATAATAATAGCGACCAGTACTTACCCAAGCATTTATTCACATACATTTTCAATACATTAGATCAAATAATATATAATTGAACTTAATTAATAAAATATCATAATGGTACACAACAAAGAATCCTATTAGACAAAAATTCATATTTTTAGAAAATTACCAAAATAACATGAATTATATAAAACAAAGTTTTAAGACTTTAATTATATTACACAAGTATTTTTAGACGTCAAAATAAATTTTAAGGTTGATAATAATCATTGTATTTTAAAAATCATTCGGTGAAAAATCTTAAATAAATATTTAAAATGTTCATAATCATGGTCTCTATAACTTACAAAAAACTATGAGGTGAAGTTTTTGCCAAGACAATGTTATTCACATTTTTTAGTAACAGAAACACAAACATGATCAGAAAATATCAAAAACACAAAATCTTTGAAATAAGAAATAGGGTAAAGATTCCTTATAGCAAGATGAGCAAATCGCTTAACGAGCCCGACTGACAAAAATTATACTGAAGCCTTCAAATCTCAGTTTCTCTTTTCTCACTCATATCTTTTCCCTCCTTTTTTTTTTTTTTTTTTTAAAATTTCCCCCTTTTTTTTTTTTTTTTTTTTGAAAAATTGCAACAATTTGCATTGAAAAAAGCAACAAAGAACTAGTTACAAGTAATCAAAGGATCACATTCCTCTTTGATTAAGTCCATCAAGAAGGAAAGGATGCTCTCTAAGGAAAAACTATCAAAAGAAAAACTACTTTCCAATGCCAAAGTAGCACAACAATTAGCTACTTTATTAAGACATCTATAGGCATGATGGAAAAAAACTTTATTGAAATCATTTTAAAAAAATGAATCCTTTGTCGGCCACCTATCCATAAGCCAGTTATTCTTCTTCAATGAGTCTTGAATGAATTGGATAATATTGACATTATCACTCTTAATGATCAACCCCTTGCACTCCAACATCCAACTCTTAAGGAACTCCTTCATCGTGAGAACAACTTCCATCTCAAGCTGGGCAACATCCCAATGGGCCTTTTTCTTCCCAAATACACTGATCAACCGGCCTTTGTGATCTCGAAAAACACCACCAATACCAACAAGATTGGAGCTAAGCAAAGCGGCATCCAAGTTAATCTTAATCCAATCTTTCGGTGGAGGGCACCAAGTATTTGGAAACTCCCTAAGGAGATTAGTACCCCAGCTAGAGAGATATAGACTAGATTTGGAGATGGCTAAGAACAATGCATTAGAAGAAACCATAGAACAAGGAAATGCAACCTTACCATGCTTCTAAGAATTCTGGTTCTTCCAAGATAGATACACAATTGTACAATAAACCTTGACAATTCCAGAGTTACAACTTGATAGCCTCTTTAGCTTTGTAAACAGCAATCCAGAAAACTGAAAATAGGGATCAGAATACCCCATTCACGCATCTTCATAATGACTTCCATCATATATTTACATTGAACCATTATATGCTCATATGATTCATCCACTTGGCAGCCTCTAGCACAAACAGCAGACTCAGTAATTCTACGATTTTTAAGAAACAGATTCGTAGGAATCGCAGCTTTACCTAACCTCCACCAGAAGATTTCAACCTTCTTACTGAGTTTAAGTTTCTGTAACCAGCTATAAAACTCAACATCTTCAAAGGTACATCTGTTGAACAGCACTTGATCATACACCAATGCAGAAACTGTTTTACCCGAACACCTTTTCAGCAACTCTATCTAATCCTCCTCCTCATACTCAATATGAATTTTTCTAATCAAAAGTATTAGCTCCATATGAAAGGCCCTTTGTAACAAATTAAGATTCCACTCACCATTATTTACCAAAAGCTGCTGAACATAGATACCATCTAGCACATCACAATCAACATGCGTTGGCCACCGATTGATGCTTTTATCAAGCAACCAAGCATCATTCAAGACATTGATCTTGTCACCCTTGCCCACCTTCCATCTAATAGCGAATTTCAAATTCTTTCCCCCATCCAACATAATCTTCCAAGCATTAGAAGTAACCTTCTTTTGATCAGCATTCATAACATCATCACCATATTTAGTTTTCAACGCTCGATGGAACAAAGAGTCCGGTTTCTGAATATAGTTCCAAACCAATCTAGATCTTAAAGAGCCAATTCTTAATAAAGGAGAAAGCAAGCCCAGCCCACCCATTCTTCTTGGCTTGCAAATTTCTCCCCAAGCAATATAATGCATACCATTGGTTCCAACATTCTTATGCCAAATGAAATGTCTACATAATTTTTCCAACTCATACAATACTCTTTTGGGAACCAAAAAATGAGTAATTAAGAAATTTGGCATAGATAGCAAAGAGGTTTCAATGAGAGTGAGCTTACCTCCCATTCACAAAGATTTCTTACCCCAAGAGTTGAGTTTGTCCATGACAGTACTCATAAGTTCTTGAAAATTGCCATCTTGATCCTACTAAGGGAAATCTTTACTCCCAAGTACGTCATCTCCTTGACCTCTTTGAAGCTGAGAACTCCAGCAATTTTCTTCTTCATAGAATAACTAACCACCTAGCCAAACAAAATCTATGATTTGCTAACATTGACTCTTTGCCCTGTCCACTTACAAAAATCCTCCACTATGATCTTCAATGCGTTGGCTAAAGCAATGGAAACATGAGAAAAGATCAACACATCATCTACATAAAGGAGATGTGTGATCTTTGGACCTCTAGGTGAAATCTGAATGCCAAGATTCTTCCCCCTTTGCTCCAATGAGTTGGACATGAGTTGAGAACATAGTATGAAATTGTAAGGAGAAAGTGGACATCCTTGGCGGAATCCACTTAGAGCACAAATCCACTTGGAGTTCCTTCCATTGATGATGATAGAAAACCTCACATCTACAACACATTCCATAAGGAAGTTAGAGAAAACAGTAGGAAAGCCATACCACTTAAGAACCTGACGAAGTGTTGCCCATCCCATCCTATTGTAGGCCTGTTCCATATCCAATTTAAGAGCCATCAACCCTTTCTTATTCTTGGATAATTTGAACTTATGAAGGATCTCCTGAGCCAAAAGACAATGTTCTGAAATGGATCTTCCAGGAATGAACGCTACTTGCTCTTCAGAAACCATCTTGGCAATAACCTTCTTCAATCTGTTAACTAGCATACTAGCCACTATTTTGTAATTAGTCTGACATAGGCTGATAGGCCTATAATTTGATGGAATCAAAGGGTACTTTACTTTAGAAATCAAAGCAATTAATGTATCCTTCCACTCCCTATTCATAATGCTGGATTTGAAAAACCGGTTGACAGCACTCCAAAGAGTATCCCAAATAATAATCCAATAACTCTTGTAAAAAGAAGAGGTAACTCCATCAATACCTGGTGCCTTGTTGTTTCCATGCTGAAAAATAGAGAGCTGCAGTTCATTCAAAGAGAAATCCTCATTAAGCATCACCATATCCTCTTCACTAACCTTCTGGTTTCCATCAACCAATGGCCAACCCGTCAGCTCACATTCTCTATATTTCCACTTCTTCTAAAAAAATTGTGTGAAAACCTTCTCAATTTGATCCTCCTCATCATGCATTATATTGAACTCATCTTTAATCTGATTAATTTGGTTTCCATTTCTTCTTGCTGATGCAAAATTCTGAAAGAACTTTGAATTTGTATCTCCTTCCTCATGCCACCTTACCTTTGCCCTTTGATTCCACCAAGTAGACAATCTCCTCAATGTGACATTAAGTTCATGAACTTTGCTTTTAAACACCAAAAGGTCATCAATCGACCAATTATCACCCAAAGCTTCCTTGTTTTGAAGATCAAGGATTTCCTTCTTCAATTTTTCCTTCAATAAATTCAAATATTTGCACTTATTCTTATTCCAAAAAAATAGTGCCTTTAAAGTACGGTTGAGCTTCCTTTGCAATATCATATACTCATCACCAAAGTCATTCTTCTTCCAAGAGTGATAAACAACACTCTTAGCTGCTGGGTAAGATCTCCAAGTGTCCTCAAACTTAAAGGTTTTAGCCTTGAACTGCACTTTATCTCTCATATTCAGAACAATAGGACTGTGATCAGATGCCACTCTAGCAAGATGCTTGATAGTAGCAACTGGAAGCTTTTGAATAGCAGCCAAATTTAACATACATCTGTCCAACCTCTCCAAAATCCGCGAGGTTCCCTCTTTATTATTACACCAAGTAAACCTTGGTCCAACACTTCCAATATCATAAAAATCTGAATTCACCATAAAGCTCTTCATCTCCCTAGGTCCTTTTGAAAACAAGAACCTCTTGCCTCCTCTCTTCTCCTCCTTGTTAATGATGCAATTAAAATCCCCTCCAATAATGGAAGGAATTGAATCCTCCATACACTCCTGAAGTTGCTTCCATAGGCTCCCCCTTTCCTTACAACATCTACTCCTGTAAACCGTGGCAACTCTCCAAGTTCCCAAGATGGGAACCGACAGTCTACCAACAATGGCTTGTGATGATGTCTCCATAACCTCAAAAGACACCAATTTCTTATTCCATAACACCAAAATAACTCCTGATGTACCAACAGCAGGGTAATGAAAATACTCCCATTCATTTCCAATAAGATAGGCAACATCCCTTCTATCAATGCTAGACAATTTGGTCTTCATAAGCCCTATAAAATAATCATTCTGTTCTTTAACAATGTCCTTCAAGTATAGGGAAGCCTCTTTATTCCTAGCCCCCCTACAATTCCAAAAAATAATGGATGACATTAAACAAGTGCAGATGGTCTCTCCCCATCCTTGGGGTTCAACCTACCATCCCTCTTCTTTTTCTTATAGTCAGGTTCAACAGGCCCTAATGATCTCAATTCCTTGGATAGCTTAAACTTGGCAGCACCACTATAGGAACCCAAACCACTGTTACTTACATTTGGATCCATAATTTCCAAACCTCCTTCTTCTATTATATCAATTTCTGCATGATTTCCCATACCATCTTCTTCAATACTATCACCCAGAACTGCAAATCTATTGGTTAAAAGAATATCTAAATTCTTATCCCCAACAGAATTCTCAGTTTTAGAACAAACTCCTGGAACTAGGACATTTTTTCCAACATCAGCAACCTCCTCATCCACCACCTTGATTTCCTTCTGCACATTGACCTTCTTATTAACATTTCCCCTGATTGCATTGTTAAACCCATTGGCATTCATTCCTTTTCCAGTAACATTACCTCTGTTACCTCTCCTATTTCTGAATTGAACATGGATCCAAGGACCATATTCGGATATAATCATAGAAGTTTTGCTGTCATACACAACCTTCTCACTATTTTCAATTACTGCATCCATCTTCCTCAATGCTTGATCATGTATTCCAATGGTTACATTTTCTGGACAGATCTTTCTGTCATGGCCCACTCTACCACAATGATAACAGAGAAGATTAATTTTCTCATACTCCACCCGTTGGAAGAACCTTCTAGCTAAGCCATCCACCCAAACACCATTCAGTAGTTTCTTCTCCAGATCGATCCTCACACATACACGGGCAAACTCCCGTTTACCCTAGCGAAAGGTATTGCCATCAATGTACATTGGCGTCCCCAAGAAAGAAGCAATTCTTGCGATATTATCCTCATCCCATTAATATAGAGGCAGACACGGAAGTCTAATCCAAATAGGAGCAAAAACGCCTTAAAACGTATTCAGATCAAATGCTGCAGACCACCTATCCATACAGACAATGAACCCGTTCACAAACCAAGGTCCACCGTTCAGAATTTCTTCTACCACCTCACTCGTCTGGAATGAACACAAAATCCAGTTCATACCAATAGACGTCAAGTGAAATCCACCGAATTTGCTCCATTGCCTCCTCAATTATGTGCTGCAAACCGAAAATGGCACATTATTACCCAACACTTTAATTACCATCGAATTCTTCAAAATTTGAGAATTCTTTGCCTCCATATCTGCGTTCAACTTGACAGCAATGTCATCCTCTAAAAATTCAATCTGGTCCCTATTGAATGAAATCTTGATCGGCTTCGGTTTCGACCATGCTTCAACAACCTCACCAAAACTCCTACCCTCCTATCTTGGGCTAACATTCATCTTGTTCTTCTGGACTCCAGCATCCATTGGATCTATAATTTGATCCACAACATTTTCACCTACCTTCGGAACCTTCATTGAATTCAAATCATCTTCGATATTACGCCCCTTAAGGGTATCAAGAACTCCAGAAAACTTGTTCACACGTAAATTTAAATCATCTGAAGCCGATGATTCAAGAATTGCCAAACCTGGATTTCTCTTCACACCCATACTCTTCTTCCCAGTCATACTTTCAACCATAATGTTCTTTCCCTTGCCTTCAACATGAACTTGACGGCACGACGATACTTCTCCTTCTCTGATCACAATACCATTTAAAACTCTACCATTGGGATGTAGAGATCCATAAGGTCGCAGAGCATTCATGACACCGGTAGAATAACACCGGTGATCATCCAACACCTCCACCACTGAACGCGGGAATCCCGCGGAAAACTAAAATTCAAACCAGGCGGCAAACTTTCTCTCACTAGAAATCCAGAGCTTCTCTCTCTAGAATTTAGTTCCAAGCTTGCTACCCTATCTTTTCCCTCTCATCCCCTAAAATAGTCTACATTATTTGAAATCAAAAAGAGAGAAAGGTTTTTTTTAAAAAAAAATTATAAAAAAAAATCTTTAATTATTTCATATATTTTTAATAAAATAATATTTTAATATTATGTTATTAATTTAATTAATTAATTTTATTATAAATTAAAATAAATCATTTTAAGGCTTAAAAAATTATAAAATAAATTTATAAAATAAAACATATTATTTAAAAAATATCTATAAAATTGATTTGCAAAACGGACACCTGAAGGTCCTCAAATCCTATCTTGTACCGATATGTACAAATTCCTTAAGAATTTTCACCAGTGTCAAAAAATTACAAAACAATTAGTGCAAGTAAAATATTATAGTGAAGATAGTTTGTGATTTGGAGTTATACTAACTTCAGAAAAAAAAATTAGCAAAGTTAAAATACGGGCTATTACACCAGGAGTGGAAGGAGAGTGATCCTCCGGGATATCACTATATGAAATGTAATTGAATCAGAAACATTATCTAAGAAAAATAGCTTTATAATTGAGAAAGTGCTTTTAGTAGAAGGTCTCAAGCATATTTTACTTATCTTTAGCAAGTTATGTGATAAGGGATTTAATGTGAAACTCATTTTGATAAATTCTTTAATTTACCTTATGGTAAAACTATTTTATAGGTTTTTATATTGAATAATATTAACATGTTTAACTTAGAGAGTCTTAATAAGTCTTATTAGGTTCATTGTCTAAAGATAACTTTAGAAAAAACTTGGTTGTCGCACAGGAAATTATATCATGTAAACAAAATAACACTTAAATATATCACTCTCTTAGACCTAATTATTGGAGTACCAAAATTCAAATTCACTAACACACCTTTGTGATGCATTTCAACTAAAAAATTGTTTTAAGCCCTTGTTTTACTTAGTTTACAAGACTGGTATTAATATATTATAAGAGATATTACATAAGGATTTATTTGGACCCATTAGTATTATAAGTTTAGGAGGGAAATTGTATGGTTTTATAATTATGGATGAATGAACTCATTTTGAATGGGAATATTTTTAGCTAATAAAAGTGAGTCCTTTCAAGAAATTGAATTTTTTCTTTGGATTTAAAAGAAATTAGGATGCACCAATTCCACCATCCATAGTTACCATGGAGGAGAGTTTAAGAATGATAGTTTTAAATCTATTTGTTAAGAAGCAAAAATACAACACAATTTTTATGCTCCTAAAACCTCCAATAGAGTAGCTAAGAGGAAGAATATAAGTTTAGTTAAGGTTACTAAGGTGATGCTAAATAAGTATATGTTATAAAATATTTCTAGATAGAAGCAATAAATATAACATAGTATGTTTTGACTAGGGTAATATTAAATCTAAGTTAAATAAACAACCCTAAAAACTTCTAAACAGTAGAATACGGAACCTTTCCCATTGCTTATTTTTTGAAGTAAATGTTATGTGTTGAATAATGAAAATTTTAATATGGGAAAGTTTAATGCAAAGTCAAATGAGGCAATACTTTTGGGATATTTAGCTATAAGAAATGCTTACAGGGTCCTTAACAAAAGAACATTGATAGCAGAAGGGTTAACCTATTTGGTATTCTATGAGGTCTATAGGGATGCTCCACCAAGATATGAAGAAGAAGAGGGACACTTCACTACTTAAATTTAGAAAATAGGATTAGAGGATGGGAATCAGGAATCTTTACCTAAAGAGTAGATATATGCTTCTTATCATCCTAAGGAGTGTGGACCTCCGAAAGAGCACCGCTGGTGGGTACGAACGCAAAGGGTACAGCCGCACTATCCCATAGGACAAAATGATCGTAGGCCTCTACACTCGACACAAACAGGTCAATGGAAGGATAGATTGGATCGCGCATACGACTAACCATTGAGGATAGAGGCTGTCGCCAACACACCCCGATGGGTAGTAATATACACGATCTAGTCACGGGTTTCCCCCACCCGATACGACAGCTCGAGTGGGATTTAGTAGACGTGGGACCGAGTTTCTCATGGGCGCAAGCCCCCGTGGTTAATTACATCCCAGGCCGGTGCCCGAGAAAACTCTCGATTAAGGATCATACATTATCCCTTCCTAAAATGGGATTGGCATAAGAGTATAGACTAAAAAGTCCTACTCAAAAGGAAGAAAGGTCCAAAGAGCTGAATCAACATGCTTGGTTCATACCATCATTCGGAGGCTCTAGGGTACTAAAGAGAAAATGGATGAAAGAAAGTCAGGCAATCAATCACATGCGTGAGAGAGGATGGAGGTGGCGTCATCCTGTGACGCAGATAAGTAGGATTTATAGTCCTTGAAAGGAAGGGACCTACCTACAATTTAAGGCATACTACGAGAACGTATGTAGTAGCCTCGAATATTAGATCTAGATTGGGCTTAGTGTTCTACGCAATATTAAGACCCGTGTCCTAGCTAATGAAGTGCAAAACCTGGACTTACCCTGGCCTGGATTGGGGAGCCAGCTAACCACCTAATCGCTTTAAAACCATACTATCAAGTCAGTTATGAAAGACGGGTGGGTGGTACAGTTATTGGAAATAGGACCGACATCTAGAGAGTTTTCTAATTGGTCCTGAACTTATGTGGGGTAGATGCTCCTAGCTAATGCAATTAAATTTTAATTAAATTAGTTTCTAATACTATGCATGCTAGTTTAAAGGTCTCAAACCATGTATGCTTTAGAACTTTAAAAACAGGCTTATAGAAAATAATTTTTTTTAGAAAAGACTGGGTCTCCCTAGGTCCGGCACTTCATCCTTATAGGCCAGATTATCCAGACTCTACCCATAGGCAGGGAGATGTCTTGTAAGAAGGAGAGAGAAAATGCAATAATATGCATGCGACCCCGAACGGTTCCAGCAATTCCCTAGGTTCGTTAAGTTTCTATATAATTTAAAACTTAAATATTAAATTTTGGTTATGAGTAGAAAAATTTTTTAAAGTCCTTAAAGAGCCTAATGATATCCAAGGGAAAACAAAATTGGCATCCAAGAAAGAAACCTAGAAAAATAGGCAATTCTACTGCGCACATCAGGAAAACACATCAATATAAATCCAGAATAATCAACTAAATGTCCATAGGAAAACTGCCCTTATTACAACCCAGATATGCATAAAATAAAGTCGTCGGGCACCACTGCCAACAACCCAGATTTCTAAGCCTATAACAGATGCAAATGACTTTGAGTGGGATATTGGTCTAAGTCTAGAAGTGGTTCCATAGGAAACAATTCTATGTATGTGTAAGGCTCGTGTGGCTTGGATAGATCCTAATTTGGGTAGTTAGTTAAAGTTGTCTACAGTTCAGGTTTGTTATAAGCTAGAAAATGAAATTTTAGTTAAAGTTAAAGTTTTAATGGATTAAGGTCCATTTTAGTTAATTTCATTTGTTGGTCAATTTTAAAGCTTAAGGTGATGATATTGAATTTTAAATTGCATTAGTCAATTTTGGAAAGTCTCGGGTCCTCCTAGGTACTAGGATGAGGGGGTCCAAAAAGTCACTATGGGAAATAGGCTAGGTTTGGGTCTCTTAATATTTTAAGAAAATACTAGACCTTAATATGAGTAGTTATCCAAGTAGTACACTGAATTTGGAGTTTTCTGCGCAAAATTGTGAATTTTTTTAAGTTTCGGCCCATAAAATGAACTATAGTTGACCAAAAAGTTGACTTTCTAATATAAGCCAGTTTCGGAAAATCTATTATTTTTAATAAATACTAGACCTTAATAGGAATCTAATGCAAGTGAGTTTACATAATTTGGAATTTTCTACAATTAGTTATGAATTTTCTAAGGTTTAAGGTATTTATGGAATTATCTAAATTATCTATTAAATGGCTGATTTTATGGTTTTGATCCAAATCAGCTCCAAACAGATTGGAATCCCCTCCAAAGGTCAGGATTGACTTGAGAAAGTGATCCCAAGTGTTTGGAGAAAAATTGGAATTTTTAATAAATTTTAATGATTTATTAAGGGCAAAATGGTAATTTCTACCAAAGGTAAGATTAACGGTTAACCTAAAGTTAAACTAAGGAGCCCTATTTATCTAAGGTTAGGTGTCATATTCTAATCAGTTCAAGCTATTTTTGGTAATTGTCTGACCTAAAATGGATTTACTGTAATTTTTAGAAGGTCTTAGGGCCTTATTTAACAAATTAATTAGGGTTGGTTAATTAAGGGATCTAACAAGCACTAAAAATTCCTAGAAAATTTTGGGATGTTCAATATATCTCTAAGTTTATATTTTTAGGTTTTCATATCAATCAGTAATCTACCCTAGCCCCTAGAAAATTTCTAACTTCTTTAGATGAGTCCTTAATTATTGTCCTTAGGATGTCAGTACATTATATGGGTTTAAAATAAAGTTTTCACTAACCCTCAAGGTAATAATGTATGAAAAACACACAAAAGCAGTAAACACACCATGTCCTTAGGTCTAGGAGAGCCTAAACTAAGTGCTCGTGATGCAACCTACACATGCAATCTACGATAGAGAAAAGTAAGTACAACTAATGAAGGAATTAGTGAATGATTGGGACTCAAACATCCACTAATCTACTCCCCCATGATTGCTCTTCACATATAGGACCTATGTCAAAAATTTCATGAAATAGCGGATCTCCCAACATTTAAGATTTAAAATATAAGTAGTTTTAAAATACTTAAATATATATAAATTTTAAAAATTAAGGTTGTTAAAAATAAACCAAGTTATAGTAAATGAATATATGGGAGACCTGCTGACCACCCAAAAGAGGTTTAAAAAAAAAGGTTTGAAAATAATTTTTTAGTTTTAAAATAATTATTATAATGATTATTTAAATAATATCAAACACTCAAAATACCTAGGTAAAGCCGAAATCTGGCAGAGCAGAAAACATCAGCCCTTATAAATAATTTTAAAATGTAAAACACATTTTTCTAAAAAGAATGAGGGGTCACACGCCGAAATCCGATTTAAAACGAATAAGTTATGCAATTTTAAACAATGATAAAAAAAAGGTTTCACCATTTTTTTTTAAATAATTAAAAAATACACAGTATTTTTATTTAAAAATAATTTTAAAACATAGATAACAAAAATACGAGCGATTCGACATATTGTACGTAAAAAACAGATAAGAATTGGATTATTGGTGATTTTTCAAAGTTTCCGATTTAAAATATATTTAAAAATAGTTTTTTTTAATAAAAACGAAATGGCGGATTGGCCACGCAGCGCGATCTGGTTGGATCCCGCAGTCCCGGGGGCGGCGGTCAGCCACGTGGCTGACTTAACCACGTCGACACGGACGCGGAGCCATCCGATCTCGCGAGGTTAGAGCAGACGCTCCTGATCTCGCCACGTGGCAAGAAAAATTGCGGAGCAGATTCCCGCAGTTAACCCAGACCGCGGAGGATCTAGATCGCGACCGTCAATCGCGAGATCGACGGCTGAGATCAGCCCTGGCTACTCAGCGGTGTGATCTGAAACCCTAATGGGTTTTTCTTCGATATCTCTCGATTGGGGGCAACGAAATCAAACAAAATTTTAAACACGAAGTCTATAAGTGAAGATAATCAATGGGGGACTAATTTCGAGGTCTAATACGCAGTATTATGAACGCTAATTAGATCTAGGTGTTCTAGACTAGGGTTCACGATATACCTCAATCCACTAGATGGATTTGAGAGTTCTTTGGCTTGACTCGTAGGATCCCCATGAACAATTCTCCTATTGAACTCGAGTTCCGATTCGCCTTGGATTGACCGGGAGATGCCTTGGAATGAAATTGATCTCGGTTGGTTGGAGATCTCGCCGCCAGCGGGTTGAGATCGTCGGGATTCACTTGGGGAAGGTATAGGAACTCTCCAAGGGCTCTCACACAAAATTTCAGAAGTCGAGAAGGCTTAGGGAAGGAGCAAGAGCGAAGAAGCCCCAAAATAGACCTATTTTTTTATATTTAAGGAGCCTAGCCCTATCAAAAATGGTGGGGATTTAATCCCTGGCTGATTAGGAGGGAAATCCACCTCCCTTGGCCGTGGTTTGAACTTCAAAACACTTAGGAGCTTTTAATTGCAATTAATGGGCTCTAAATAGGGATTTAAATAAGTTTTAATGGGTCGATTTGACCCATTATGACTTAGATTGACCAAGTCATGTGTTGACTTGGCCAACTCAGTCAAATAGGTCCAATGGGTATGAGGTTTGAGCCATGAAAAGGTTTAAATAGGTTTAAATCAAATTTGGACTCTTTAGGTCAATTTGAGTCAACCTGTGTTGACTTGATCGACTGGGTTGACCCAGAACACAAGTCTAGGTCTAGGAGACTGAGCTCAACCTACTGAGTCCAAGGGTGCAGAGAAATGGGCTCGAGGAGGCCTGAATTGGACTTGAAATTGAATGGAAGGGTTTATGTCCATTTGTGTCAACCCTGGTTGACGTCAACCAGGTTGACCTAGAACCTGGGTCTGGGCTCAACAGACTCGGTTTGACTCACTGAACCCATTGGAGAGGGTCTTGGGGTCTGACTTGGTCAATTTTACCAAGTCAACACTTTGACCAAGAGTCTGAGCAAAATCAAGGTCAACAAGGAGTTGATCATAAGAGACCCATCCATAGGATTTAAGATTATAAATGGACTCAGTAAATAAGTTAGACATATTGCATTCATTTCTATTGTAGAACCCATGAGTGTAAAAAAACCCTTAAAGGATGAATACTAGATTACTATGATGTAGGGGAACTAAATAAGTTCATAAGAAATATGTGGGAGTTAATGGCTAGAATAACTGATTAGAGAATTGTAGAAATGAAATGGATATTAAAAAACAATTAAACAATTTTGGATCACTTGTAAGAAATAAGGTAAGTTTTGTTACAAAGGTGTATAATGAAATGAAGTGGATAGAATTTTAAGAAACCTTTGCACCAGTACCTAGGATAGAGGCTATCCATGTAGTATTAGCATTTACTTGTTATAAGAGATTTAAATTATATCATATGCGTGTGAAGATTATATTTTTTAATGGAATAATAAAAGAAGATGTCGATATAGAACAACCCCTTCTATTTGAGAGTTCAACATTTTCAAATCATGACTATAAGCTATTAAAAGTAATCTATGGATTGAATTAGGCACTATGAGCGTGGTAAGATATGCTTAGTTTCTTTCTATTAGAAAATTCCTTTATTAAGTGCATGATGGATACCATGCTATTTATTAAAAGAGTTGGAGATGATATAATAATAATGCATGTCTTTATGGGTGACATTCTTCTAGATCCACCAATAATAGTTTATGCAAGAAGTTTTCATCCACAATAAGTACTAAGTTTGAAATGAATATGATAGGTTAGTTGACATATTTTCTAGGTTTTAGTGTTAAGCAAATAGAATATGGGACCTTCTTAAGTAAGATAAATTATACCGAGGAGATCATTAAGAATTTCTTATTGAATGATACAAAAGTATAAACACAGTCATAAGCCCTGCTACCTAATTAGATAAGGATCCAAATGGAAAATTAGTTGACCAAAAAAGGTTTATATGCAGAATAAGCTCATTACTTTATTTGACTCCAAGTAGTCCATATATTATATTTAGCATTTTTTTATGTGCTGGGTTTTAGGCTACCCCTAAGGAATCCAATGTCCCTATAGTTAAGAGAATATTAAGATATCTTATATACATAAAAAAATCTAGGTACTTATTATTTGTATTAGTAAGATATTTAGATTTTGATTTTGTAGGGTATAAGGTATATTGAAAGAGCACTTTAGGAACTTTCTAGTTTATTGGACAATCCTTGGCCTCCTTGGCCTCCTGGTCAAGTTGAAAGCTGAACTCAGTTGTTCTATCCATTATAGAGGTAGAGTATATTACAACACAAAGTTGTGTTACACAAGTCTTATGGCTAAAACAATAATTTCCTAACTTCATATTTAAAGTGGATATTATATATATCATGAATGATAATACAAGTGTAATATGCATCACTAGAAATGTAATACATAACTTCATTAGGGATCATGTTCCAAAGGAGATGTGGACATTCAATTCATTGATACTAAAAATCAATTGGCTAACATCTTTACCAAACCCTTATATTTTGAGAGATTATGAGCACCTAGGAAAAGATTAGGAATTATATATTTAAGTTCATAGATAGTTTTGAGGTATATTAATCATTGTATGATGTTTTGTTTACTAGTTTCTATTTTACATCTATGTGATTGTGTTCTTTTCTTTTATTGTTATTTGTAGCATATGTATGCTTATGTATTGCATGTTAATTATTTTTATTGTTATTTATATTAGTACCATTGACATATATTGCTTACATGAAACAAAAGGCCCTGATCATTAGAAAATTAGAAAAATTAGGTCACATCAAAATGTACAAAGCACTTTATATTGTATAATACATGTAGACTAGAATGATTTAAGTCCAAATTGTGTATTTAATAAAATATGATGAATATTAATCTCTCATCATACTTTATGAAACCATTATAATAGTAAGATACAAACTGGAATTAGATATTTAATAATATTAATCAAATATTTGATTGTGCGGACACCTAACACAGGAAAATCAACAATTACCGACGGATTTTTTTGGTGGCTTGCTGGCGGACTATTTTCCAACGGCTTTCCGGCGGCGTAATTTTTTAGAAGAATTTCTGACGGTTTTCCGGCGGCTTTCTGACGGTCTTATTTCAAGCGAATTTCCAGCAGCTTTCTAACAATTTTCTGACGGCTTTCTGGCCATTTTCCGGCGGCTTCATAGTATTTTTATCTAAATTAATATAATAAATTAATAATTTTTGTTTATTTTAATAAATGATTAATTTATTATTATTTTAATAAACTTAGTGTAATTAATTATCAATATAATAACATATTTAATTAATTATTAACTTTAATAGTTTCTTTTTATTAAATTTTAATTATAATTTTAGTATGATATAGTTTAAATAAATTATAATAAGAATTCTAACACATCTTCCCTCTCAACAAAATGGTTGGGACTTAGCAAAAAGGAGTGGACTCGGTTCGAATTCTGGGCAGGACACGTAGCGGGGCAGCAAGCAGGAAACGCGGGCACGCCTCCTCGCAGGCAGCAGGTAGGGTTGGAGCTTGGGCGGGAGCTCAGGCGGGTAGCTCAGCTCAGGCTAGTCGGGTAGCACAGGCAGGGTTGGAGCTGCTGGGTAGCCATTTTTTTAAAAAATTAAATTTAAGATATTTTATGGCAGCCTTTTTTCCGACAGAAAAGCATTGTTAATATTTGTTGTTGGAAATATTTTTCCTACGCGTGTTTTATTGGCAAAAATTTTTTGTCGTCGAAAAGCCGCCATAAATTTACAAAATCGCCAAAAAATTAACATTTTTCGCCGGAAAATGCCACCGGTGATAATTGATTTTCCTATAGTGCCTTATCATACTGGATGATTTGACTAAGTTAAAAGATTCATCCATATGTATGATTGGACAATCTAAAGTTAAGGATAGTGTTATACAATGTTTTGATTGTACAATACGATTTGGCTAATCTTCATAAAAAAATTGATGGGATAAATTATCTTGTATTAATCATATTGTATGAACTTGCATCATACAATATGATTGGCCTTAGCCTATTAGATGGGATACCATTTTCATTTAAATCACTTAAAATTTCCAACTCCTAGTCTTATTTTCACTTTAAGACTTCAAAAGAAGATGATGATTGGTTACTAGCTTCTGACCCGAAAGGGATGCTAGATTTGTGAGTTAGAAAGATATAGAAGCTTATAGACACTATCAGGAAACATCTATAAACGAGTCAATGATTTTAGACCAAGAACATCTAGGATTTTTTGTACTTAATGTATTTGTTTCCACAACCCTTCAATTTGTAATTTCTCGCACCTTACCCTATCACATAGAGCATTTTGTCTAATTTTTTTGCCATCCTAAGATTAGCTGGTGATATCATTTCTATTCAATGCTAGTACAAGTTGCAATCATTGATCTAGTCTTGAATAAATACATTCATATTTCTAATATTGGCAAAAAAACCCATAATATCTTAGTAGACCTAAACTACAATTGATCCACTATGAATATGACCTTTAGTAGTTTACCTTTTCCTCATCACTTTCCTTTAGTCAGCAGAATGTTATTATATATTTTTATACACTAGTATGACGACTAAAGTTGGTGATAGATAAAATATACCACTCCTTCTCTCAGTTGTTACTTATATATGACCGAAACGAAATTCAATGTTCAAAACATGATTATCTACTACATAGAAAATCTATCTACTATTAGGAGTTCTAGAGCATGTTAAATGCAAAATCTTGAATTATGACATATTATAGCTTATATTTTAGAAAATAAAATAAAATCACTTTCCCCACACAACCGAATCTCCTATCTTCTTACTTCTCCAACAATTCATTAACTTGACATATAGTGAAAGGCAATGATAGGTAAGCTTAGGAGGGATGTAGGATAGGAATAAGAAGGGGAGGTATCACCAACCTAGCCACCTCCACCCTAGCATATCAATACTAATATCTCAGGATACCTTGATTTTCCACTTTGCTAATCTCAAGCTTAAAATGGATCAATATGTTATTTGTACCAATAAGGAATTAGAGGAGATACACCTACCAAGCCAGGAGAATAGGGAATGGATCTTAGAACAATTCTGTCTCCTCCATAGTTACTTTCATCCACCTCCTTCTCCATCAGATAAGAGGAATTCTAGATTTTAGTGTTTATTTTATATGTTTTCATGATTGTATTTCTATTCCTTTTAGTTAATCATCTTATTGGTTATCTCAAAAGTGGGGGAATTTTGGTTGCATTAGTTTGTGCAGTTCTATCAAATTAATGAAAAAAGTTTAATGTTTTATTAATATTTTATAGTTTATGCACTTTATTTGGCTTATATAAAAATTTTAAAAAATAAAATAAATAAATAATTTTTTTCTCTTATTACATTTTTAGTTAATCAAATTAGGGGAGATAATTATTTATATTATTTATTGATTTTCTAACATGACAACAAATATTTACCATCATCTAAAAGTGGAGATTATTGAAATTCATGGGCATAGTTAACACTAAGGTTTTAATCATACAAATATTAGTGGTTATACCAATCACTCAGCAAGTTATGTATGCTGAAAACTTATTTTTGATAAAATATTGCATGAACTACATATGTAACGGACTCAAAACAAGGGACATGTTGAACTTAAAAGAGTTGAACATGTAAAAAATTTATCAATTCTAAGAAAACCAAGAAATAGAGTTTTGTCAACTTGTAAATAATATTTTCATTTTTCTTGACTCTTTATATACATTAGGCATGTAGTGGGATGACCAATCACACACACACAACACTTAAGAGATAATATAAAGTTAACCAACTTTTTTTTCTTAATATATATAGAAATTAAAATCAATAACCACAAGCAAATAAGGAGGTGGCAATATTGAAAAATATGGACCAAGGTTCACCTCTATCTAAGTGAGAATTAGCTCTATAAATAATAGATAACCAAAAGGTGGTGGGAGTACGTACCACACTTGACCAAGTCACAAATTATTTTGATTTTTCATGATTTATAGCTCAAATAGATTCTTGAGCTTTCCCACTTACTCAAAATTCTACTAAGCTTATTGTATAAAAGTTATTGCATTATCCCTCATTGGGAAAAAAGCCATTAAAGTTCTTAAGAAAGTGAATATACAACATGGATGCATTCGCACAAACTTTAAAAATATAAAATATATCATTGGAGAGGGAAGAGGTAATTTATTTGGAATGCAAAACCCTATCCCTCCAATGAAAATTCTTGACATTCCAAGATGATATTGATGAGTAATGCATTCTTAATTTTTTATTTAGGCTTTTTGATATATTTATTAATTATTTAATTGAGATAGGTAATTTGGAACAGGAAAATGGATAATTGCATAATAGGGTAGTAAATAAGCTTTTGAGGTTTAAGAAGTGTTTAGGCTTGGGATTATAAAGGGTGAAGCAAAAGGGAGTTTAGGGAGGAGGATGGATTTAGTATTATGGTCATAAGATGTGTTAGGGAGTGCACGAGTAAGGGGAGTAGATGGAAAAGATGTCGAAGGAGTTAGGATGAAAGAGAAGTTTAAATAGGCTAATTACATTTCCAAGAAGCTTGATCCTAAAATGACCTCTAGGATAGAAGGGGTTTGGAGAGGTGTAAATATAATGGGGCAGAGGTGGGGAGGTGAGTTAAGGAACCACTATTTAAATAGGGAGAAGACTTCCAAACAAAAATTATTTTTAGTACTAATAATAAAAAAATATCAACTTTATCAAATAAGATAGAATAAGTAATATTTCAGAGGCAAACTACTACGATGGTGAGGTGAGATATGTCACGAATGAGGGAATCAATGATAAGAGGTATGCTTATCATACCTATAATTTTAGAGATAGTTAAAGAACTCCAATAGCTAAGCAACAAATTAGATCCTAAACCACAAAGGGGTAAAACAAACCTCTCTAATTGGCCTAAAAAATTGGCGACCACTTTTTTTTTACATTATGAATGATTTTATGAAAAAAAATTAGGGGCACCTATCCTAGACATATCAAAATCCTATCGGCAAGGAAACATGAATAGGAAAAAACCTTCATTTGAAAAAAGGAGCTGAAGATCACCTTTTAGATTCTATGTTTTGTTAATAAGATATAGTAACTCGTTATGGAAAGGTCATTTGTCAAGTGAGTAACTAATTAGAGCTAGCTCTAAGCTTTAAACAATATCTTCTTAGATGAAGCTGATTAATGCATCTTAATTAATAATATTTATATTATGGATTGTAGTTGGATGTTTTATCTTAAATAATATTTCTCTAAATTTTAGGAGGAGAAGTGATCCTGACAAGCACGAAGTGGCTTTTCTTTGAAGAAACTTGCTTATCTAGTGAAGATATATAAAAAAAGAAAACGACAAAAGGTCTTGGAGCAAGAAGAGAAGAAAGGAGATGTAACATGAAGGCGAATCTTCTTAAAGGGGAGAATGAAAATAGAGTAAGGTCTTATGCAAGAAGGGTACAATTTTGAAATCTTATGAAAGGAAGGGACCCAAGAGAGTTTTTGATCGAGCTAGAGGAGAGGTCTCCAATGCTGCCACAGAAAGTTTGTGGAGGGAAGAGGAGAGCTCTTTACTACAAGGGCTAGCTAAGGAGGAAAGAGACATTGGAGATTTCATGGAAGAGGGAACCCTCAATGGGCAAGAATTGTGTGAGTGAAAGCAAGGCAGAGATAGAGGAAATGAAGCCATAATTAACCATGTTTTATTTGTTAAGCTCCATTAGAATATATTGCATTTATCCTAAAATAAATATGATGGTTTTAAAATGTATCCTCTTTAAAATTTTTTTTATTAAATTCTTACCCTTTTTTAATCTAAATTATTAATATAATGTTTGGATAACATAATCTCTACCAACTCCTATATCCATCAATAACCTCAACTTTCAATTTCAATGCATTGCTGTTGTTTTCCTCATGGTCAAAGACTTTGACTTCCATCACCAAAATAATATTCGATCACACTAACTATTCATTTTTAATAATTACAATTAAATTTATTCAATATCTTAAAAAACATTCATTTTCTTAATAAATAAAAATATTGAAAAAATTATTAATCATTTTTTTACCCCCCTGCCAGTTCTATGAAGCTTCAGCCTAAATTTTTACCCAAAAAATTTAGAATTTTCTTGAGATAATTTTGATTTTTTAATTCTATTTTTCTTTTTTATTTTCCTTATAAAAGTATGTTTCTTTCATATATTTTATCTAGTTGTTTTAATAAACACTTAAAATTTTGTTGTTATTACCATTATTGCCATCAAGCTCACAAGTGCCACCGCCATCACCATTGTAGTTTTTTCATGTAGAACCAACATTATCACTCATATAAATAAATTTATTTAGTATTAAATATGCACCCACCTATGCTTAATTTGGTGGGTAGGCGAATACGGTTGGGAACCTCTCAATCCGTGCTCAATTCCTCTAGAGCGGCAGCGCCTCTTAAGTGAGTCCAATTAAATACAGATCATGAGGTTTCTGGAGTGGTGTCTCTTTTATGGGTGACAGCGGGTGGATACTCTATTTCAAAAAAAAAATTAAATATACATAAAAACATATTTTAAAATATCAAATATATTTAATTAAAAAAAAATTAAAATTCAGTTGATTAAATAATATAATTTTTTAAAAAAAAATTCTAACATCGTGGTTCAAATATTGCGAACAGGACAATTAAATCCTTATCCCAAGGAACGGTCGACGAAGGAGAGCTCAGATCTGATTGGAAAATAATATCTTATTTTAACAAAACGAGAAGAAAGAAAGCAAATGGCAACGGGGCGGCCATCGAGTCGTCCTCCGGCAAAAAGCGGGTATAAAAGATAGCGGATCCGACGACTAGCGCAACTTGCGCCGAATGCGACAACCAGAATCCCCCGCCCTTATCTTCTTCTGTTTTGCGGCTTTATCTCTCAATTTAATTTAGCAAAAAAATTCAATACTATGAAATGGTCAATAATCTATTAGTACTTGGAGATTAAAATGGCTAATTAATTTTGAAAATCATAAATTATAGTCTAATTTTGCTTACGCATTTGTAAATCCACCTTTTTTATAGTTTCTTTTATTTACTATGTCACAGTTGATCTTATTTAATAAATATGGTAAGAATAATGATAGCAAAAAAAAAATTTGGGCTAACTGAAGAAAGAGTAATATTACTCGATTTTTTATTGTAAGGGATAGATAATAATTTTTTATAATAATAGAAATAATGCATATTATAATTCTATTAGCACATGCACCAAGACTTATAAAAATAGTGATATAGCCAAGTTAGTTGTACTTATTTGTAAATAATTAAATTATTGCCGTTGCTACCAAAAGTTTGAAATTATTATCCTTCTTAATAAAAACATTAACTAATATAAAACAATGTTAACTCCAAAAGTCAAATGTAATTATATGGAGTTGTTATGAGCTATTTAATTTGAATGTTTTTGCCGAATTCCAATTTAAATAAAAAAATTTCTTATGTTATGTGACAATAATTTTTTATAAGAATATAATTACATACATCATTTCAGGTACTTAACATGTTGCTCGTAGGACACGCTAGAGAAACTTGCTTTTCAAAGGGGCCCATAAGAGAACCTAGCCTGAATTATCTAAGAAAAGTAATACTCATTCGAATGTCAAAGTTGGACGCACATTGATAAAATCAGAAGACATCACCCGCCTTGGCCTACCAAACTACTCGGCCATCAAGGAGCGACTTGGAGATTCCTAATCAAATCAACAGACTATACAAAAAATAACATTTTTTGGCTGCCATTTCAACAAGAAAACGAATAAAATATGTCGATAATTTATATTTTCGATGAATTTCCGACGGTAAATTTGTAGACGGAAAACAAACATCGTCGATAAAATTCTACCAGAAATTTTTCTAGCAGTTTTTTTGCTAAAAGAATATTAAAAATATATTATAATTTAGCTTGTGTAGGCTCGCTCCCCGCCGCATAAATCGGGCCCACAACCCTCACTTACAGTGAACTAGGCTAGCTCGAGCTTTACCGTGGGCCCATGAACCTGCCTGCACTCTGTGGGCTCGTGAACTAGGCCCGCCAGTGAACCCGAGGGGCCATGAACCAGGCTCGCCCGTGAACCCACCCGCACGACCCCACCTGTGTTGCGAGGGGTTAAAACCTTGCCAACATCAAAGTTCAAACCACCTCTATCCAATGAACTGCGATGCATATTATGCTATTTAAGTTGCTTTTTATTTAAATTATACTTTTTAATAATTATTTTTAATGCAAAATATGTTTAGATTATTTAATTTATTTAATAATATATATTATATTACCTAATTAATTTAATTTAATCAATTATTAACATAATAATTATTAAATTTTTTTTAACTATTTTAGTCTAATAATATTTTATTTAATTTAACAAAATAAATAAATTTAAATTTTTTTAATAAATATTTTGTAGAAAATTTAAAAATCCGACTGAAATTTTATAAGAAATCCGCAAGAAAATCCGTTGGGCATATTCCGTTGGAAATCTGCAGGAAAATCTGCCGGAATTTCTAACGGATTTATTCCCGCTGGAAGTTTTCTTGGAAATTAGCATTTTTCTTGTGGTGAACAGTGTTGCGGATCTGTTTTCATGATTTATGATTTTGATGATAGAAAACTCTTTTATTTCTCTATGACGGCCTTTTCTACTAACATTTCAAGTCCACACAATTAGACTGCAATTTGGAACCAGCTCAAGATTGGGTAGACTAGGTCTGAGTCAGTTTGTACACTTTTTCCTTTCTTGAGTCTATTGTATTAAATGTGGCTCCTGATATTTTGTAAATTGGAAGATTTTCTAACTATTCCCTAGAGTTTACTGTTTTTGGTAACATCGTCCGGGACGATATTTATATCGGCCTGGATAATCTGTTCATAAGCAGAAATCCTAATTAGGGCATCCACATTAAGGCAGCCGTCATAAGCTTATTGACCTGGATGATACTTGTATCGGCTAGGACGATAAGCTCAATTCAGAAAGAATCAGCTTCCATGATCAGATTAAGCATTCATTATTTTAGGAAATCGGCCAGGACGATAAGCTCAATTAAGAAAGAATCAGCTCCATAATCAGATTAGGCATTCATTATTTTAAGAAATCGGCCAGGACGATATACACATCGTCCAGGACGGTCTAACTCAATTATGCCTAAATTGATCTGGTATCTTTGGAAAGTATTAATGACTGATTGATACGATCACATCGTCCGGGACGATCCTAGGATCAGCCAGGACGATTTCCTAGACGATTTACATCGGCCAGAATCTTTTCCGGGCGATGATTAGGACCATTGAAGTCGGTTTTAAACTAATCGTCCGGGACGATCGTGTGATCGGCCAGGACGATATAACCAATTTTCTTCTGATCGTCCCAAATCATCCCGGGCTGATGAGCTTAATTTGTAATAATCGAACGGGATGATATTTATATCATCCTGGATAATAATGTCGGCAACTTGCATTAATGAGCTCGTTTTGAGATCTTCTTTTTAAGTTATGACATGACACTTTGTAAGTGTCTTTGGCAGCCATTGTAGCTTCGTTCTTGTAGGGAAAACTTGAAGAAAAATCTTGAAAGGGAGTGAGGAACGGGTGCAGTCTGAGAGAGGGAGAAGATCCTGTGAGGGGAGACTCAATGGAGTGTGGAGGGGGATTCCACACGGTTGCTCCGGCAGGCTTGCACCTTAATATCATCGGATTCAAGGCTTGTCTCGAGGAAGTTCACTAAAGAAGAAGATCTCTTTGGTGTCAAAGGACCCGGCGACTCCGCCGCACTGGGGAATGTGGAAGTGATTTTGTAAGGGCTTCTCCGCCTAGCTGTGGGGCCTAAAGGAGAGACACTTAATTTAGTGCAATACTTGGAGGGTGCCTCCAAGAAGTGGACGTAGGTCAAGGTTTGATCGAACCACTATAAATCCGGTATTTTCTTTCTTTATTTCTTCCACATTTAATTTTCACACTTTGATTTCTGTGGTGATTTTAGTTTGAGTTTTATCTTTGGTTTTACAGTTATCCAATTCACCTCTCTCTTTGTTAGCCTTGGGATAATTCATAAGGGCTTAACATCCCTAACAAACTTTCAAGTTGTATTAGAGCACTTTTTAGTGTCATCTGAGCACTTTCAAGTGGTATCATAGCCATTTTCAAAAAAAAAAGTTTTTAAAAGCTTTTGAATTTTGATCCATGGCTAATTTTTCAAATCATAATATTGTGAAAGGTTATTCTATCACCAGACCACCTTTGTTTGAAAATATCTCATTTGAGTTTTGGAAAATTTGCATGTTTATTTTTTTGCAATCGATTGATTTTCGCATGTGGCATATAAATTTAACTGGTTATTCATCACCGTCATGTATTTTAGATTGAATTTAAACTGACATTTCTTTTAGTCAATGGAATAGAGATGAACGAATCAATGCTCAATTGAATGCAAAATCTTTAAATTGCTTTTCTGTGCTTTAAATTCTGAAGATTTTATGTTAGTATCCACATGCACTACTGATAAGAAAATTTGGGATAAACTACACACCATATACGAAGGCACTAGTGAAATCAAGCAATCCAAGTTGAACATGTTAATGCATGATTATGAACTGTTTTTCATGAAACCTTATGAGACAATCTTAGAGATGTATACTAGGTTTATCCAAATTATAGCATCATTGCATGCTTTAGGTAAAGAATTTTTAAATTTTGAAAAAGTTAATAAAATTCTTTGTTATCTATTAGATAAATTTGATGCTAAATTAATTGTTATTTGTAAATAAAAAAATTTGAATGATTATTCTATTGATAATTTGATTGGCTCACTCATTGCCTACGAGCAAAGTTTGGGTCAAAGACTTTTGGATGCAGGTGAAACGATTGTTCTAAAAAATGAAGATACAGAAAAAAATTACTTAGTTGGTGACGAATGCAATGACTTGTCAAGCAAATCACAAAGCTCGCCAAAGCATAAGCAAAAGTAGAAAAAAGATAAAAATGGTAAGGATGTTTATATTTCCTCTGATGTTATTTGCTTTCGATGCAGGAAGTCTGGACATATGAAAAATCAGTGCCCTAATCTAAGAATTCTTCCTACGAAAGAAAAGGATAAGGCGAAGCAAAATTTAAACTAGAGAAATAATAAAAAGCAAAAAATTTCATGGCAGACCTGGTTTCTGAAGCATCGGACCAGCAGAAAAATAATGGTTAAAAGCCTCATTTGTGTTTTTGTGTTATGTTTTGTTTTTAGTTTTTTTTTTTTTTCAATTTTATTTTGTGTTTTTGTATTTGTTTATTCTTTCAATTTTTTTTAAAATTTTTTCTCTGATCAACACACATTCACTTTTCTAAAAATGAAAAATTTACTTCCTATTTTTTCTTGAAATCTTTGATAAGTTGTGATTAGCTTCTCTAAAAATAGTCAAAGGAAGGAAACTCATGTTTTTTACTCTCAATCTCTATTTCCTAAAAAAGGTTATTCTACTTTTGATTTAAAATCTTTTTCATATTTTAAATTAATCTTTGAAACTAAATTTTTTTACTTCCATACATTTTATTTATCACATAGAGATCTTTTGCAAGTTGTTGAATCTAACTCATAATTTTCTTAATCAAGAATTCACTTTATCAATAGGATGGATTTACTTTTATTTTTAAGATTTCAGAAAGGTAGCATATTAAAAATAAAAAAAATTGGCCAATGATGTCAAAAATAAAAGATGCACAAAGACGTCAAATTGAAAAATATACATAAAGTGTATCAAAAATCAAAAGATGCGCAAAGAGCGTCATTCAAATTGACAAGAGGCATAAAATGATCTCATAAAATTTAATGCTTACCATTTTTGTATTTCTTAAAAGCTTAAAAAAACCCTTGATACTTTCTATACTTGAATTTGAAAAACATGATTCCTGATTCAATAATTCGTGCATTAATCTTCTATTAGATATATTTTATGATAGGAGTTTTGAAAAATTAGTGTTTCTTTTCTAATTTATTCATTGATTTATATATTCAATTAAAAAGTTTTTTTAACCTTTTTAAAGAACTTGAGTTTGGATTATCAAATTCTGAATTTCAAATCTTTTCTGGACTATGCGTTGTCAATCCAATTCTACTAAATTTTTTATTAAAACCAAGAGGTAACTTTCTCATTTTAAGAATATTTATTTTTTTACTAGATCGGAGAATGTTTTTGTCTTTTGTTCATTTTGTTTTTTTTTTGTGCCTCCTCTCTTTTTGATATTGTCAAAGGGGGAGAACGTACTGTTGAATTTGTATCCTTTTTTTTTCTTTTCAAAAAATTTAAAATAACAAAAATATTTTTATCTCCCCTATTTTTTAAAAGTGTTATTCTAGTGAGGGGATTAGGAGAAAATGTTCATTTTTACAAATTCAGATTGAATTGTTTGTCATCATCAAAAAGAGGGAGATTGTTGCGGATCTGTTTTCATGATTTATGATTTTGATGATAACAAACACTTTTATTTCTCTATGACGGCCTTTTCTATTAACATTTCAGGTCCACATGATTAGACTATAATTTGGAACCAGCTTAAGATTGGATAAACTAGGTCTGAGTCAATTTGTACACTTTTTCATTTCTTGAGTCTATTGTATTTAGTGTGGCTCCTGATGATTTGTAACTTGGAAGATTTTTTTACTGTTCCCTAGAGTTTACTATTTTTGGTAACATTGTCCGGGACGATATTTATATCGGCCTAGATGATATGTTTAAAAACAGAAACTCTAATTAGGGCATCCTCATTAAGGCAGCCGTCATAAGCTGATCGACCTAGACGATACTTGAATCGGCCAAAACGATAAGCTAAATTCTGAAAGAATCAGCCGCCGTGATCAGATTAGGTATTCATTATTTTAGAAAATCGATCACGACATTATACACATCGTCCAGGACAATCTAACTCAATTATGCCTAAATTGATCTGGTATCTTTGGAAAGCATTAATGTCTGATTGATACGATCACATCGTCTGGGACGATCCTAGGATCGGCCAGGATGATTTCCTCGACGATTTACAACGGCCAGAATCTTTTCTAGGCGATGATCAGGACGATTAAAATCGGTTTTAAACTAATCGTCTGGGACGATTGTGAGATCGGCTTGGACGATGTAACCAATTTTCTTCTGATCGTCCCAAATCATCTCGGGATGATGAGCTTAATTTGTACTAATTGAACAGGACGATATATATCGTCCTGGACGATAATGTCGGCAACTTGCATTAATGAGCTCGTTTTGAGATCTTCTTTTTAAGCTATGACATGACACTTTGTAAGTGTCTTTGGCAGCCATTGTAGCTTCATTCTTGTGGGGGAAACTTGAACAGAAAGCTTGAAAGGGAGTGAGGAACGGGTGAAGTCTGAGAGAGAGCGAAAATCCTGTGAGGGGGGACTCAAGGGATTGTGGAGGGGGATTCCAAACGGTTGCTCCGACAGGCTTGCACCTTAATACCGTCAGATTCAAGGCTTTTCTCGAGGGAATTTCACCAAAGAAGAAGATCTCTTTGGTGTCAAAGGACCCGGCGTCTCCGCCGCACCGGGGAAGGTGGAAGTGATTTTGTAAGGGCTTCTCCGCCTAGCTGTGGGGGCTAAAGGAGAGACATTTAGTTTAGTGCAATACTTGGAGGGTGCCTCTAAGGAGTGGACGTAGGTCAAGGTTTGATCGAACCACTATAAATTCAGTGTGTTCTTTCTTTATTACTTCCGCATTTAATTTCTGCACTTTGATTTCTGTGGTGATTTTGGTTTGAGTTTTATCTTTGGTTTTAAAGTTATCCAATTCATCTCTCTCTTTGTTAGCCTTGGGCAACTTCATAAGGGTTTAACATCCCTAACGAACTTTCAATTGGTATCAGAGCACTTTTTAGTGTCATCTGAGCACTTTCAAACAGGACACTCACTATGCTCGTGGACTCCACAAGCAGTCACTCCCTCTCTCTCAGATGAACCATCCGTCTATTCAAACTTTGTTATAGGAAAAAGCCTTCATAGGGCTCACACCTCGCCCTATCAATATCAACCATAGCCAATTCTCTTGAGTGTTCCTCCACCGCAACCTGCTGATAGCACATACCACCTTGGACTTCTAATCGTGAAATGATCGAGTTACCCATGCTTGGCGGTAACTCTCAAACTGGCCCGATACAACATATTCACATCCAGTACACACTCAACAATGCTAATCTTGCCAAGATATAAATCATCAACCAGACCTCTATCTTAGCCAATCAAAGGTGATATGTGTCTACGGCAAGCAGCTTTGCTTATATTTTTTGTTCAACCTTACATTTTTTTTTTTTCCATTAACTTTTCTGCGGCTCTTAAAACTCTACAGATAAAAGATGATAATGAACGATTTGAGATACATTTTGAGTCTTATGTTCTTTGGCTGATTTAGTATAAAATCTATCGGTTTGAGACTTCTAGTTCTTCTTTAAAATTTCTTTCTAGATGCTCTCACTTCCCCTTCAACTCTACTCTTTAATTTCCATTCTCACCCGAGTTCTACTCACCTGTTCAACTAGTTAACCTGCTTGTAAGACCAGGGGTTATCCAAATATAAATTTGAATCCAATTCAAATCATAAATCAGGACTATTTTAATTAATCAAATTAAATTAAAATTTTAAAATTTAACTTAAATCAGACTCATCAAAACTTGCCAAGTTGCAGAAAGATACCACTCAGCACAGTACATTTCGCCTCTGGCAGTTTGTCCTTTTTGACCGGTCATGGAACAGAACTGGGGTTGTGCACTGCTATGAGTCACGCTGGAAACTTATTATTCTATCATCAAGAAGCCTGATGCATGTGGGGTTTGGTTGCTTTGCTGCTTATAATTTTTTTCAAGGCCGCTGTACGACGTGTCGATATATTGGCGTATATTAGTCAACTTGGCGGGCATAAAATTCTCAGATCCATTTTTATGCACATGGGGGACATCTCCAACAAAATTAATTATTCAAATTTAATAATTGATTGACATAGTGCGAGAGGAGCATAGTTTGTCATGCGATCAATGGACGATCAGTGCGAATGGGGCACTTGCCGGCATAGTTGTTTATTTGATACGATGTGGTAATGCAAGTTTGAGGCTTAGAGTATTTATTTTCTGAATAAGTAATTATTTGTTATGGAAGTATAATTTATATTTAATGAATGTACGTCTGAAGATTCTATAATATATTATCTATATTTATAAAAAATAAAACTATCTTGAACGGTGAACATTTTATACCAATTAATGAAAGATATTATTATTTTTATTTATAAAGTTGGCCATGCCTGAAATATGTATTGATTACGTTTATGTACATAATGAGAATTTTTTTGGACATTTAGGCTAATTAAATCAAACTCCCACACATATCATATTTCGCGAGGCT
>NW_021319213.1:0-1040 GCF_001605985.2 Dendrobium catenatum
TGACTGGCATTCAATGTTCATATATAAGAAACTGAGAATAAGTTAGCTTTAAACTTCAACAAATTTCTTATAATTGATCATTCAAAACAAGAAGTGCTTATTTTTTAAGCATTCCTTCTCGTTTGTCAAAGCTTACTTTGTCGCTGCATCGTAAACAAGAAAAGTTCATAGTAACAACTATTAATTAAGATAAATGCCTGCTTATCTGAGAGCCAAAGCCACAATAAAGCACCTGCTTTCTAATTAAAAATTCATCAAACAAAGCAGATATTCCTTTGTTTAAGCTCTAATTGTAATCGAAAGCCATCTGCCAGATCGCTGACCTCATTGTCAATGCACACTTCTGAGGTTATAATTATAAAATTCCAAAGGCATTCAGAAGTCCTTATTGATACTTGTACGTACAACTGTTTCCATGCCATCCACCATGTTTTTGTTGGCACAGTTCAACGTAGATCATTTACTCTGATATTGTGATAATTATTGCATAATAGTACATGAAAAACAAATATATTTAATGGGTGATAAATTAAGTACTATATAGTCATAAGTTTGAGAAATTTGCGGATCGGGTTGTGGTTGAATGTCAAGTAATCCTAAGTTATATTTTCTAATTAATAGTTCAGTTATTTTTTTTTTATGGTTAAATATTATTATAAAGGTTTGACTTTCAACAGTTCGGGTGGTTTTAAGATCTCTCACATATATTTTGCTGATGATATCATCTTATTCTGTAATATGATGTAGGGAGATCATTCGATGAAGTATTTCAAATAAAGCCCCTCAGAGCTAGAGCACCAAAACAGTGAAAACACTGCTAAAATCCCAAAAATATATTCATTCCCTATTTCTTCTTACAACTGATATATTTATAAGCTACTAAAGAAAAGTTTAGAGAAACCTAGAGAAATTAAGAATATTCTAGAATCCTATAATAAATTTGTAATAAACTAATTAACATATACCTAAGGAACAATTTAACTAATATGCTCTGCATCATACAACAACAACAACAACAACATCAAGCCTTTATCCCACTA
>NW_021319213.1:1140-12704 GCF_001605985.2 Dendrobium catenatum
ACTTGGAATAGGAGAGCCAATCCCTATGACTTCCTAGGAAGATTTAAGTCAATAGTGGTATGAAATCTAAGTAAAGAACCCGTAGAATGCATGCAATGTGTAGCATGAGTTCCTAGATCCGGGGAAATTTTAGCAATCTCACCTTAAACATCAATTTTTGGAAATTAATTAAAAATAGGGTTAAATAATGCCAAAGCATAGGTCATGGGCCTTTGAGGGTCCATAATGTATCTCAAGGTTCATTTCTTTGAATTAAATAGCCTATTTAATTATCTTCAAAACTTTCAAAAGCGTAAGGATTGCAATCCAAACATCAGAAACTAATTAGTTAAGTAGCAAACATTTGGATTGGAGATACCACCATTGGTATCTTTTATTCCAAAATTTGAATTAACAGTATCAAAAGTGAATTCAATAATTTCTTCTATCATAGGATTTGAAACCATGAACTTGACAGAGTTCATGAAAGATCCCACCATTTGTTTGCAAGCTTCAAAATCAATTGAATTCATTTTACTAGAATTAAATAAAGCTATTAATTATCTTCCAAACTTTCAAAAGCTAAGGATTGCAATCCAAATCATGCAAATAATTTTAGCTAAGTATGCAAACATTGATTGAAGATATCCACCATTTATCTTTTATTCCAAATTTGAAGAAGTATACAAAAGGAATTCAATATTATCTTCTATGCATAGGGATTTGAAACATGAACTTGAGAGTTCATGAAATATCCCACCATTTTGTTTGCAAGCTTCCAAAATCAATTGAATTCATTCTAGACATTCAGACAAAGATCGTACTATGGACAAAGACAATCTTATCGAGCAATTCCCAATGTCTAAGTTAATTTGTCAAACTACAATTTGCTAGAAAGGTGCATGCGAGTACAAGATGTTGAGAAATCCCATACACATTGTCATTCAAGGTATGGTTGAATGACAATCTTGCCTAAGGTTGATCGTAGGCGAAGTATAGGCACAATATGTATGCATAATCATAACGTTTGAGAGGTGTTGATAACAATTCCGGCGACCTCACCGCAGTCGCGAATACCCTCTGCCGGCCCCTCACATGAAGCGCAACTAAGGTGGAAATCGACCATTTCATAGCTCTTTGCGAAGTGGACAGCCACACAAAGGTTTTGGGGACCAAAAAATTATGAGTGATTCATAGAAGGACTAAGGCTTTGGATCCGTCAACCACAATTGCAATTGGCCTTGGGAGCCTTAAGGTTTCGCCTAAGTTTTTAGTGGTATTACCTCCCCGGGTTTTCCAAGCGCTCCTATCCAAGTTCCAAGCTTGCTCAAGCTTCGCTCCAAGCTCCAAGTGTTGTCTCCATAGGTTTTCCCAAGGTGAAGACTGCGTCCAAACGTTCCAAACAGAATACTTTTGAGTGTCTCCCGCTAGGTCTGTCGTTTGCTGTCCAAACCTTCCCAACAGCAGTTTTCACTGTTTGGAAGCCTTCGGAGGCTAGCGGATAGGTTGCTTCCAAGGCTTCCGCGATGCGGATTTGCTGTCCAAACTGCCCAAACAGCAGTTTGATGTTCCGGAAGTTGCTGTGGCTGCTGGTAAGCTTTTCCAACGTTGTCGCTGCTGTCCAAAATGATCCAAATCTTGTCCAAGTTTCTCCGGAGACAAATGTGCTGCCCAAGGTGAGCAAAGAGCTGTCTTCAGGTTTGAAGGATTCGGAAAGTCACCTCCGTTGTCTCAAGCTCATTGAAAAAAGATTTGAGAGAAAGAGTAGTCTTCTACTTCCCTTAACTGCAGTAGAAAAGCTCTCAACAGCCCCTTTCACTGTTACGAACTTGTCGGAACTGAAATCGGAGGCAGAAGAAACTCCTAAATCCCCCTTGAGTGTAAGAAGAGGGAGAAGACAACCGCAGGTCTCAAGCTCCAAACCCTTTTGCTGTGAAGAAGAAGGTGCAAGGCATCCCACTCCACCTGGTCCAGTCCGAATCGGCCTTCAGCCGCGTACGTGGGCAAGGAAAACCTCCCACAGCTCGGTCGCAGTCGCCCCTTAGCTGATCGCACGCGGAAGAGGTCTTCGCCTCCGCCTCTTCCCCTTCTCTCGAGCTCTGTCTGGGATGGAACCACACGCAGAGAGCCGAGAGGCTCTCTCCGTCTCCCTCTCTCGCTCTGGGTCGGGGCGGAAAACACAAGGGGAGCCGAATGGCTTCCCCCTTCTCCCGCTCGCCTCTCTTAGAGGCGCACAAAGCACCGCCCAAATGGGCCAATCCCTCTTCTCACACGTGGAATGAGAGGTATTTAGGGCAAGATTTCATGTAAAATCTCAACCTTTGATTTGGGAATTTGATTTGAAATTTTGATTTAGCCCAATTGATAAATTAGGGCTGAAAATTGAGCCCAAATTGGACTCGACTCAAACCGATTTGAGTCGGTTTGGGTCCGATTGGTTCCGATCAAGCTAATTTCATGAAATTAAACTTGAATCGGCGTCGAAATGCGTCGAATTGGGCTCGACGACGCTCGACGGGGTTCGATTGGTTTTGATTTGATTTTAATTAAATTAAATTTGATTTAATTTAATTAAATTGAGGCTTAATTCGGATTAATTTCACCTTGACGATGATCAATTCAGTTGATCGAGCACGATCGAGCTTTGTCGGGTTCGATCGGGGTCGAGTCGATGCGAAAATATTCGTCAACAGGGTTGTTGGAATTTCATCAATTGAATTCTTTTTGTTTCATAGAGAATGAGGGTTAACCAAAGTTTTACCCTCCTAACTTAAATTTGATGACTCTTTCACCTTTGTGGTTTCTAAATTTCACCGATTTTAAAACTCGACAAATGTGGACTGCAATCAACACAAGCTCATCATTCATGTTTATTATGATTGGGCTCCACATTATTCATGCTAACAAACACGTGTCCACACTACTATCCAGTGTGTCCTATCATGTAGGCAGTTATAATCATTATTTTTTTCTTCTTTTTATTTTTGTAATCATGTTTTTAAGTGGTGCATCCTCAAAATTTTTGATATTGTACAAGGTGTTAACATACGTTTAATGGAATGATTGAGATTGAGATTAATTTTCTCTTAAACTGTTAAAGTTGGCTGATGATGGGATCTTTCAGAGGACTATTGAAGGTGTTGACTATATAGGAGTCATCAATGAAGATTTTTTTATTCATAACATGCTGTGGATCTCTAGGAGAAAAACCAAAATTCTTGCCTTTGATCTTCTCAACAACATTTTCTTTATGAGACTTTAATTTCCAAATTTGTTTTTCCTTTTATTGGGATCTTTCAGTGGCAGATTCTTAGACTTGTGGTCTAAGTGTAATACCCTAATGCTCACCTTACAGGACTTGCTTTGGCTCATATGAGCTACCACAATGAATGATATATTTTTAGATGGTGTTTTCTAAAATTCCATGATGACTAGTCTTTCGTACTTTATCTTCATAATATATTTATTTTTTACCATTTTAGACTTTATATGCATATACAGACACATTTTAGGTTTTTGCTTTTAAGAAGTAGGAACTTTATGTTTTTGTTGAACCAATAGAGATTGCTTTGGTTCGCCAATAGAATTATTCCTTTTCACCCTTCTTAAAATTTAACTCATTTTGGGTAGGAATATTGATGCTGGACAATGTAAATGAAATGCAATTTAACTCAAATGGATTTTGCACAACTTATGATTAGAATAATTTTAGAACAAAATTATTAGCAAATCCAAACGATGAAACAAAACAATTAGTGGTTATCCGCTTAGGCTAAATCACAAGGTGAGAGTTTTGAAACATTCCAAAATAAATAAGAAAACAACACAACGAATAGTAGTAGCTTTCAAAATAATCCCTAGTCTAACAATGAGAATTGGAAAGCATAGAGGCGCACTCAAATCCTACGATTACTAAGCTTAAGCAAGAGCAATGTGGAAGAGCCCACCGTGACTGCAATCAAGTTAAGAGAAGTTCAACTAAAAGATAAAAGATGTAAGGGGGAAGAGGAACCTTTGTCAAGGGGTAGTGGAGATCCTCCACTCAATGCCTTCGAAGTGCTCGTCAATAGCCTCCACCAAATAGATCAACGTACACTCCAAGTAATCCTCGACCGTGAGATCAACCCTTGGATTCACATCGAAGAAAGTAGATTGTTGGATGTCGATGAACCCGTCTTCGTCCCAAGTTATCAGTTTCTGGATCCGCCATTCATGGATGGTTGAAGGTAGAATCTCTTTAGCAATTGATACAACTCTCGAGTAGTGGCAAGAATGAACTCCAAGTGTCCTCCAATAAAATCTGAAATAGTTCTTTCAAGAAATCTGAAATATTTTTAGATTTATCTCAGAAATCTGAGAAGATTTTCAGCTCTCAATGTTTGGAGGAAAGAACTAGGAGCAAGAGTTATGGAAGTAAACCAATAGGGAAATAAAGGTAGAGAGGAGATATGAGAGAGAGGCGAGAGGCGGTTGGGAGAGAGGGGAGGCAGGTGGGATTGAGAGGGCTTGTGGCTCTTATTTCCTAATTCTAATCTCTAGTTTCAGGAAATAATTTAGAGCTTAGGGATTAGGGAAAAATTCGGCCAAGAGGAAATTAAGGATTTTGAAATTATTTCCTAAAGGATGGATTAGATTTGGGAAATAATTAATTGAGCATTGATGGACTAGGGGAGGGTGGCCGGCGGCATTGTCATGGGGATAGGGATTTGGGTGCCATGTGTACAAGCTTGCCTAAAATAACTTTAGACTTAGGAAAGTATTTAATTAACTCTATTTGAATTTGAATTCAAATATTGTTAATTTTAGAACTTTACTTTAGACTTAGGAAACTATTTAATTAACTCTATTTGAATTTGAATTCAAATATTGTTAATTTTAGAACCTTTCCTAAAATAGATTGACTAATTTAGGAAAGATTTTAAAATTCAAATGTTTGAAATTGAATCTCAAATCAACCCTGAATTTTGTCAATCCAATTAGACAAGGGTAGCAAGGGGAAAGAGGGATCAGTGGCAAGGGGCATGGGTGGGGGTTTTGGCCGAGTGTGGTTAGGAGGTAAGAGGAAGGGTTTCGGCTAGGTGAATGGGCTTGGAGACATTGTGAGTTTGGAGTGAGGGATGAGAAAAGAAAAGGGGATGAGGAAGGAAACCACGAATCCGACTTATCTAGGTTGGTGGGTATTGCATGATTCTTCCTCTCCTAGGAAGCTGTCTCTATTAGAACTCTCAAGCTCTCCTAATTCTCATGCGAGAAGAAATTTTAATAAGCAATCATTCTTTAACCAAGAAATAATAAGCAAAGGGCTATATATAGCCAAGTACAATGGACTCAAAGAAATAAAAGACTAAATTTCCCTTAGGGCTCACACATGACACTTCCCACTAAAGGGGTACAAACGGAAAGACCAAAATAACACTACAACAACAACATCAAGCCTTTATCCCACTACGTGGAGTCGGCTATATAATTTCCTTTTTCTACATTGTGTCCTATTAAAAGTGAAATTCTCGTTTAAATCTAATAAAGAAAGGTCATTCCTAATATTTTCTAATCAAGTCTTTTTAGGTCTACCCCTACCTTTCTTAACATAAGTCAAATCTAATACCTCTACTCTCCTAACCGGGTCATCGCAAGGCCGTCGTTTTATGTGACCAAACCATCTAATGCGACTTTCTCTAATCTTATCTTCTACTGGAGCTACTCCAACCTTTTCACTTATATGCTCATTTCGTATCCTATCTCTAAGGGTAAAGCCACTCATCCACCTGAGCATCCTCATCTCTACCACACTTAACATAGTATTATGCTTCTCTTTTAAAGGCCAACATTCGGCACCAAAATAACACTAAGAAAATAAAAATACATAAATAATGAAATAACACAAATGACTCATAAATACAAAAACTCAATCGTGGTCGTAGATCGGCGGCCACATCTCTGATAAACCTTCCACGATCTGATGTCCCCATCAAATATTCATTGCTTGCTCTAAAGTTTGTGACACAATGGGCTACTTGGGATGTAATTATTGGGCTCGCAGCCGACGTTATACCTTTTCACAATCATCTAATAGATGCATCATAAGCATTAAAATATTAGCATATATAAATAAAATCATTAAATTGAACACAGCTTCTAAAAAAGCTTTGAGTATAAATTCATATGTACAAAAAGTCTTCAATTTACATCATACATATTTTCGTTTATAATACACTCAAAAGTATATACCCAAAAACAGTTATGTTATAGAACAAAACCAACTATCTATCTACTACCCATTTGCTCATGTACTTCCTATGAAATTATAATTATAACATCATATTAGCTACATGTTCAATGGGATAAAAATTCTAATATAAAATATAAATGTACAAGAAAAATATATAACAACCTAGAAATAATGTTTTCATCAATTTTATGCGTTCTAGATCTTTTTCCTTTACTTCTTAAGCCTTTTCCTTTTGCAAACAACCTAAAAATAATGATTTCATTGGTTTATAACACATTTTTAAATAAAAAAATCCAAACACAAAATAACCTCAAAATGCTTTATTCTCATTCAACACATTTTAAATCTACAACTTGAAGCTTAACTCAATTCCTAATAAAAATAAAAAATGGAGATTCCTTAACAAACCCAAAGCTTTTCCCTTTTCTTTAATTTCCTCTTCTTCTTATGCTTTTCTTTTTTTTTTCCACCCTCGGTCACTAAACTGAGCCATTAAATCCCTTACCTCATTCTGCCAACTTTAAGATCGGAACCATCTCTCGATTCTAGCTCGTTCAATTGCTTCAATATGAAACCAAGGCACTCCCAAAACGCAATGGATCGGTTTTGAATGAAAGCTAAATTAAAAGGATTGTGTAGCAATTACTTAATTGCTCTTCCATCTCAACATTGCATGCAAGCCAACTGTCCAAGGTCATGCCCTTTGCTATAATGATTTTTATTTTTAAAAGTAAATGGTTTTTTAGCTAAGTAACTTCCACTCCTTAGCAAATTAGCTATACTTATATATATAACATGACTTCATTTGACGAATAAATTACAATTACATGTTTTTTCGTGATTTTTATGAAAGTGAGAGTTTTGGGTATTTTAAAATTGAGCTAAATAATGTACATACCTAATCAAATTGGGGTTTTACAATTCTTCCCTTATTGAATTTTGTCCCTGAAATTCACCACTTTTATGCTTTGTCAAATAATTGAGGAAAGTTGTGTCTCATATATGCTTCTCTCTCCCATGGAGCCTTCTTCAATCATCTATGTTTCCATTTTTCCTTTACATATGGATTCATTCACCTTAATTCTTGAATATCAAACTTTAAGATTTTTTTTAGGCTTTGAATATGTCAGATCACTTTGCACCCCAGTATCATCTTCTCTGAAGTTCATCTATCACCCATTTTCTGGGCATAAATTAAATATGTAAAATACATTAAGCACATTAGACATATTTGTACATAATGTCAAATGATATGCAATCTTTTCAAATCATTCAATAATTTCAAATGATCCAAAATATTTTGTACTTAATTTTCTTCCCTGGACAAACCTAGAAAGACCTTTAATAAGTCTTACCTTTAAAAATATAAATTCTCCATCTTCAAAATAAACCATTTTATGTTTGGGTCATAGTGCTTTGGTTGACGGTCCTGTTCCACCTTCAGTCTATCCCTAATCAATCGGATTTTCTTGGTGGCTTGATGTCCATAAAGAAACTGACGCAATGGATAGAACTTAAAATAAACTTTATTAAAATAAAGCAGACAACTAAAACTTGACAAACACAACAAGAAATACTAGGAGATTTTAAGAAATAAATAAAATTAAAAAGACGCTATCCTCAGACAACCATCAGAGCACGTTCCTCACATGCATCGAATTGTAGGTTAAATAAGAAAAATGCATAGAACTAGCAAACCGATGGTCCACCACTGCAAGATTATCCAATCTCTTCAACAGATGCTTCAAATCAACCCAGATACGACACCCTAAAATTGCTTTACTTTTGAGAAGAATGATACAGATGGAGTGGCACTTGCGGAGAGACGAAAGAGGTTAGAAGCCCGAGAAGAAGGGTGGAACGAGCCCGCAGGATTTCCGGAGGGGATGAGAAAGAAGGGTGGAAAGAGCCCGTAGGATTTCCAAGCAACCCACAGGTTAATAGCAATTTTGCTCACAAATATCAACTGGTTTCCTTCTAAATATCATCTCATATTTATAGGTAAAGTAGGGGAATGCCAAAAGCCACCTTAATAAATCTTCACAGGATTCTAAGCAATATAAGCATTGAAATCTTCCTCAAGTGTTTCGAAAATCATCCCAAACCAGAAACTGAAGAAGCATTCACGGGAACCAAGCCTCACGCATGGAACCAAGGAGTCATGGTCATGGGAAGAGCTGATGAAATCAAGAATTTTGTACTTTTTATTTTGTTTGAACATTTCTATATTCTGTTTTCTATTTTATTTTATTTTCTTTTTTAGCTATCCAATGTTGGGAAAGCATCCAATGATCATGGTAGGTAGTGCATCAAAGCTCGGACTTATTGGGATTTAAACCTTTTTCCACAGTTCGGATCTTGTTTAAAAAGATTTCATTTCATGGTTTCAGTTGAACTCATCCTATAATGAGAAGATTAGGCAAAAAGCTTCAGAAATTTTCAAGTCATATGATTTTGTCGCATATGGAGGCAATCATTGGGAAAATCATCAGAAGTTATATCAGAAAAACTACATACAGAATAACAGTATCAGATTCTTTCTCAAAACCAAATAAGCAACCTCAAAATGTTTCAAATCATTACATTTAAAAGCAATTCAGGAGAAGTTAATTGGGCAACTATTGTTTTCCTTAACGTTGTGAAATCCGGCACATTCTTTTTGGTATGAAGAGGAAACTCCTTATTATTTTTCATCAAAAGTATATGTATTTTTCTCTCCATTGTGAACAGTTTGTTTGTCGTACTGGCCTAAGGTCGTCTAGCAAAATATGGCAAACTTTCAAGAGGCCACAATATCACAAACAATTGATCTTAAATGATCCCCCAATTGATAAATTGAACAGTGCATTGTGTGATTGGAACCTCACCTCTTCTTTGAAACCAAGAGATCTTTATTAGGATTTTCAAAGAAGAGGTTTTGATTTGAGTTTAAGTTTATCGATCAGTTTGAGAAACAAAATTCCCTGAACTTCCACTATCAATCAAAGGTCTGAAATTTTTCCTTCGAATGGTGCAAGTTATTTTGGAATATGTTTTCCTCTTAGCCATCTATCTCCTTTGCAACTTGTTGTGTGTTAGAACTTGTCGAAATTACTAAAGACTTTTCACTATTCATCTCCTTCTGGATCAAAATTTCAGCTCTTCATTTTCAGAGATCTTGTTTCATTCTTCTCTCTCATCCATTGTTTTTTTTTTTTCATCTTTCTATGAATATTAGTTCGTGCGAGAGGATTATTCTTTCATGCAAGTAGCTGACAAGTGACCATTATAACCCACATTTGTCAATAAGGTCCAATTTGCTAGAATTGTTAGATGGTTATTTCTTGGCTACCCTTTTTCTTTCCTGATTTTGGACCTTTTCAAAAGCTTAAATTTCAGACCTTGAGGTTCTTCCCAGAAGTTTGAGATTGAGATTTAATCCCGCTTAGTTAAACCGACGTTTATACGTTTCCAAGATTTTATTGCACCTTTTTCCTTTGATGTTGCTTTTTCCAGTTTTTAAAGCCATACGATAAGCCTCGTCAGTTTTAATGTTCATGACGCCAAATTGAGTTGATCTTTAAATATTGTTCGAGCATGATTAGTTTGGCAAGAATTTTGTTTTCATTTTCTCTTCATTTCTTCCAATTTTGGACTTTTTCTTTGCCTCTTCTTAATCTGTTGTCTTGTAAATTTTTCCAACCACGTTAATGGCATTGTCCCGTTAATTTCAAACTTGCAAATTAATTTTTCGAATTTCGGAATTCTTTCCATTCAAAAAATTGATCCATTTTTTCTACACCATTTCTAGGAATGTTTCAGGTTGCAATTTTCCTTCAAAATTATGAACGTCGATTTTAATTCCGTGATCCCAATTTCTTTGTCGCCTATTTCGATTTCTAGGTTCTTCCTTTTCACTCCCAGAAGATATTATACTAAGATTAACGTTAGCTTGATTGACATTTAGATTAGCAATGGCCTCAGCTACCGTATTAATTTGATGTTGCAAATCATTCAATTGTTGCATCATTTGTTGCCAACCCCCTTGTTCATTAGCCATTTTTTTTTTAATCTTTTTTGACACTAAAGAGAAAGACCCTAAAAACAAAAAAAAGACGAACTTGCTCTGATACCAAATTGATGTAGACAAGGGATATAGGGAGTCTATATCTCTTGATCACAAAAGACCACACAGAAGGAAAACTGAAAAATGAGAAGAACTTAAAACAAACTTTGTTAAATAAACTCAAACGACCCAAAACTTGACAATCACAACAAAAGATGCTAGGAGATTTTAAAAGAAATAAAGAAACTTAAAAGACGCTATCCTCAGACAACCGTCAGAGCGGGTTCCTCACATGCATCGAATTTGTAGGTTAAATAAGTAAAGTGCATAGAACTAGCAAACCGATGGTCCACCACTGCAAGATTGGCCCAATTCTTCAATAGATGCTTCAAATCGACTCTGATACGACACCCTAAAGTTGCTTTACTTTTGAGAAGAAGGATACAGATGGAGTGGCACTTGCGGAGAGACGAAAGAGGTTAGAAGCCCGAGAAGAAAGGGTGGAAAGAGCCCGCAGGATTTCCGGAGGGATGAGAAACGAAGGTTGGAAAGAGCCCGCAGGATTTCCGAATAAACCCGCAGGTTAATAGCAAATATGCTCACAAATATCAACTCCCCTTCTTCATAACAACATTTCCAATTTATAGGCAAAGAAGAGGAATGCCAAAAGCCACTTCATAAATGTTCACAACATTCCAAGCATTAGTTTCATAGGATTTCCAAAAGACATTTTGGAAAATCAACCCATCAATCCACGGAACCAAGGCAGCAAACAGGCGGAAAAATCCAAGCAGCACAGCATCGGGAAAACCTTCCCAATTTCGGAAAAAAACAGTCTAGCAATATTTATGATGGAATGGTTACGGGAATCAAGGGGTCAAAGAATCGGAAAAAGGCCCAGGCATAGAAATATCAGCCGGCTGAATTAAACAGCAATTTCCATTTAAACTTGCATTAAATCAGCCACAAAAGCATGCCACGATTTTTTCAAGAGACAAGAAGAAAGGGGCTGAATTCAATGAGGCATAAAACAGTAACTTTGAACTTAATTCTGCCTTAAAATCAGCCTCAAATGAAGAGCAGGCCACGGTTTTCAAGAGACAAGAAGAAAGGGGAAGGGGAAGGGACAAGGCCACTCCAAAAGTAAGCTTCATAATGAGGTACCTTTTTGGATATTAATGAGCTACTAAACTTCAGCTCAAGCAACTTAGAGAATCAGCTCAAAACCAAATGCTCCAAAACAGCCAACCCGAGAACCATCAGTAGCCAGGGACCAATCGAGCCAGCAAACCAAAGGGTCTACCAAGCCAT
>NW_021319213.1:12804-34915 GCF_001605985.2 Dendrobium catenatum
TTTTGTGATCAAGAGATATAGACTCCCTATATCCCTTTTCTACATCAAGAGCCCAGGCACGGAAAAACAGTAGCTGGCCAGAATTCTAAGAGGCATAGCACGAAAAAACAGCAACCCCACTTTAGTTTAATGCATAGAATTTAGCCACCATTAAAGAACAAGTCACGGGTTCCCAAGAGACAAGAAGAAAGGGGAAGGAGAAGAGACAAGTCCACCCATCATTGAATCCTTCATAATGAGCCACCTTTTTGGACATTAATGAGCTACTAAACTTCAGCTCAAGCAACTAAGAGAATGAGCTCCAACCAAACCTCCTCCAACCAACCCGTGAACGAGCAGTAGCAAATGGACCAATCAAGCCAGCAAACCAAAGGTCTATCAAGCTCTATGCACAACCTACCATGATCATTGGATAGCTAAAAAAAGAAAAGAAACAAAATAGAAAACAAAATATAATATTGTTCAAATAAAATAAAAAGTACAGAAATTCTTGATAGCATCATGGCTTGATCTACCAATTGTGGCCATAACAACCATTTTTCCCCACTTCAACCCAACTTAGAGGAGTGTCCATTTTTTTCCCTACAAAGTTTCATAGGGAATCATTTTTATGCTTGATTTGTAGTTATTATTATAAGAAACTTCTATTAAAGGAGTGTGCTGAACATCTTCACAACTACCACCAAAATCTAAAAGACATAATCTAAAAAAATCTTTCAGCACTTGAATTACTCCTTTCGTTTGACCGTTTGTCAAAGGATGAAATGTTATATTGAAAATTTGAAATTAAATTTAGTATCCAAACCTTCATAAAAATCCTTCCACAGTTGAGATGTAAATCGATCATCTCTGTCTAATACAATAACTTTTGAAATCTCATGCAACTCGATAATTTCTTTCATGCATAGTTTTTGTTAACTTTTCTATTGAATCTGTCTAACGAATATGAAAAAAGTGCATTGACTTTGTTAACCTATCTATCACCACCTAGAAATAATCATGCCCTTTCCTAGACTTGGAAAATCTCTAACAAATCCGTAGCTATATCCTCTCATTTCCACACAGGTATATGTAATGACTATAACATTCCACTGGGCATACAATGTTCAACTATACTATTTATCATGACTTACATTTAGCCACAAAATTAGTCATATTCTTCTTCAGAAAATAGTAATGTAAGCCTAAACTTTTAATTTTGGACATTTCATCTATTATATGAATAACTGATTATTATCTCTTTCATAGTTAATTAAAATTAAAAAAAGGAAATGTTGTTATTCATATTGCAAAAAAAAGGTTAATTAATTCTTAAATAACAACAATTTCAGTATTTGTTATTTCATTATTTTATTATTATTATTGTACCCACATCACTTAGCCTTGCATGCATTGGACATATTAAAAAGGCTGGAAATCAACGGCTGGTTAGAGTTTTTGAAAGGAATTAGTAAAGCTTGATATGTTAGGAGAGTTTAAATAGATTCGTTTTACTCATATGATTCTAATAGAAGTAGCTCAGAATGGGTGTTAGTAAGAAGGGGCTTGTTTAGATTTTACTCCTTTTTTATACTCTAGGTTGACCGTATGGAGGGGGCCAAAATGGGGTGTGATAAAATACTACAATGTAAGCTTTGCAATATATTCTTTAGGTTGTATATAAAAGGAAAAGGGCAGGGATTTCATGTGAATAACTTCACTCGACTACCCTAGAGAATGAGATGAGATATCTAACATGTAATATAATAAAAAGTAGCATTTTATATAAATATGGCAGCATGTTTATCCCACTTTGGTAGCAACTATTTTCATGTTGAAAATTTTGATGGTTTACTAATGCACTTAATTTTAGCATGTTATAGTTGATGTTTACTGGATATACAAAGGTATATTATGAAAATGTGAAGCCTAATGAAAGGTAAATGATAAAAATCATATTATGGGGGATAGACTCGTAAAAATAAATATGAATGACCCAACGAGGTAAGCCTTAAGGACCATACAGGAGGTACTTGACAATCACTTCTAAAAGTTGAGAATTCAGAGATAATCTTGAATGAGAGAGCTCTCACTTCTAAAAGTTTGGGATTCGATCTCAATCTTGAATAAGAGAGCTATAAGTGTGCAAGCCTATAGTCATCATATGATTTGCTTTAAGTATTGAAAAGTAAACATAACAGAAATTGTGGAAAGTTAATTATGCAATAATTTATTGTTTAACTTATAATTAATATAGAAATCCCCATATTGTTTGCAATTGATGGCGGATTATATGTTTCTTATTTCTTGCACTATGGTTATGTATTTCATTGAGCTTTAGCTCTTTAGCATTAGTTTTATTACATGAAATTGGAATGAGCTAGTGGGGCTCTTGGCAGGAGGTTGACTGTACTTTTTATGTAAGTACATTTTGGTTGTTTATAGAAGCCAGAGTAGGAAGCCTTACAGTCAGATTTTCAGGTATGAAAATTTTATTTAACAAGTAGTAAGCTCTATTTTTTATTTGATGAGTTATGAATATGTGTACAATTTTAAATTGTGTAAAACAATTACTAAAATTAAAAGCTCATTGTATTAGGACAGTCTGAATAAATCATTTCCTACGCATTCAATTCTAATAGAACTAATTCATGATGGGTGTTAGTAAGAGATATATCTGTTTAGATTCTCCTTATCTGTTACACTCCATGTTCACTGAAAGGGGGTCAAAATGTAATATGATAGTGGGGGGAATGATAAAAAAAGTTATTAAGACCCCATAATTTTATTGTATCAAGTCGTCATGGTATATAGTCTATTTAGTCAAACGATGTAGTTATTCCAATTTGATTGAAGAACTCTTGTTGGCAACCATGTGATGCTTCATCCAATTGAACCTTATAAATCTAGGGTATATTTTTCTCTAAGCGGATAAAGTCAACCTTAGCTAAAAGAGAGCTTTGTATCCTATCAAGTGCACTTATGATTCATTATTCAAGGGTTTTTAGCCATTGAAAACCTAGAAGCCCTAGTCATGGTCATCATTTATTGGACATTTTGAGAAAAACCACCAGATCAGAGGGCCTCAATCATAATCATTTACTTGTAGTGCTATGTGATGATAGAACTAGTGATTGTGATGATAGAGCTAGTGATTAGAGCATACTTTTCATGTCCTTTTGATCAGAAATTATTTAAGAATGAATCTTAAATATACATTCGACGATATATTTCTGCTTGTAAGCTGAGGTAATTTTCAAATTTATTACTTGAAGTTGGATGAATTTTGTTTGAAGTTAAAAGCGATAAATTTCGCTTCAAATATTTAGAATTTTTGTAAAATTTTAAAGTTTTATGTTTTACTTGAGAAATTATCTATATTAGAATTTAGGGGTATTTTGAAAGATACAATCTCATTCGGTTGATATTTTCTATTAACGCAGCCTTTATTTGGGCATTTAAATATTTTATTTGATGACTTGAACTATGTCAACTCTACCTGGTTATTAGCAGACGATGGAGTTCAAGTATTAACACTGCGAACTATCATGTGTGTAACGAATTTGATAGTTAGTATTTCTATAGTGAATTTTGTTTTGTAAAAGATGTTAAAAGTCTAATATGAATACAAAGCAAAATATTTTTGTGAATTCTACACTCATACATTCACTGGTGAGAATAGATTCTATTTTAATTTATTTAAAACTTGATGTTTGAACATCCTTCATTAAATTTAAATCTCTTCAACTCCAGTCTTTATATGAAGGGTTTGATCTGGAATTTGCTACTTACAATATTGCCCTATAGGCAAAGCGAGTCGCTCAAGAAGCATCATGTAAATATAAATTTGTCAAAATAACTTCTTCTCAAGACTAATGATGGGGTCAATTTATAAGAAGCCACATCTTTACACTATATTGATCCAAGCCTCGATTTTTTTCTCCTTTTGTGTACTTAATACTAACATTCAATTCATGATACCAGACAAAAAAAATCATCGATATTACAATATGTCAGAATTTAACATTCATTTTCAGCCCTCAACTACTTTAAAGAACATAGAAATTAAGAAAAACACTTAGAACACTTCTGTTTTTAGCTTCCACAATGTGTATTTTTCTTTTACATGATTCAGCTAAAATGATCCCTCTCTTCAAGACGTTTGCTGGAGGACCTCTAGATCTGCAGTGGTAAACAGTGGTGAGTTTTCCTTGTTTTTTCTTTAAAAATAAAGATGGAAGTATAGTTGTGAAATTCTTGTTCAGATCATGAGCTAGTTTTCCTAGTTTTTTTTTTTTTTTTTGGGAAAATTATGGGCTTGGCCCTTTCTATTAAAAAGAAAACAGAAGTTACAGTGAAGAAAAAACCAAAAAAGCAAGCCAAGGAGAAAATCCAGGCTGGCAACACTACCTAGTAAAGCAAAACAAAACTATAAGAAACGAAAAACAGGAATCCAAGGAAAAACAGACAGGACTCCTGTCTGGCCGGGACTCAGAAAAAGATTAAGTAATCATGAAAGCGATCATGCTCCTTTGGTTTCCCGTAGACCATCCTAAAGGAGAGGCAGGGTTCATCATCGTCCACAGCCCAAAATTAAGCCTGCCCAAAAAAACCATCCAGCGACGATGCAGCGACAATGTTTGGATTTGGGCAATAGAAGTGAAAGCCACCAGCAAATCCAAAAGAGGTAATAAGAACCTGCCATAAAGACCATTCCTTCGAGCAAGTAACCAATCGCCAAATAAATAACCAGAACGTCTTAAGCCCACAGCAGAAACAATGCCAACAGCCGAAGTAATTTTATCAATTTCGAGATAGCAGTGATCAAAGACCAACCAGATGAGCAATATAAGTAACCAGATTTGCAATGTAACTCCAGGGGTTTCAGTAAAAGAAAAACAATATCTATCCAAAGAAAACCCCATCTCCAAGGAAGACATCCAACCATAGAGATGACCAAGCTCCAAGTCTAAGAACCGAAAGACTAGAAGTATGACACCTTGAGTTTTTCTTTTATAAGCTTTCCACATTTCCAGCTATCAAGTTTAAGGTAAACCACTTTTTTAATTTTCCTTGCCAGGGTAACTGCACAAGCAATATTACCAGTGTGCATCCTAGAAATTTGTTCAGACCAAATAAAGTAAATAGCCACATTGAAAATCAGCAAAACCCCATTTTTAACTTCCTTATTTAAATCCAGATTAGCAATAAACTGAAGAGCTTATGGGATGTTGGGCCTTAAAAGGAAGCAGCTGAATTGCGGAATAAGCCTTTTAATGAGCTGGAAAGATTAGTCGCATTCAAAGAATAGATGAGTCGTGTTTTCAATGAACATGTGGCAAAAAGGGCAAAATAGGTTCCCAGTAATGATATTTCTCATATGCAGGGCTTCTGAAGTCTTAAGAACATTAGAAAGGGCCATCCAAGTGTAAGCGGAATGTCTCAGAGAGTGTTTTTTGTGCCAAACCAGATTTGCCCAGTCTACGTCATTCTGAGAAGAGAAAAATTCCCTATAAAAGTCCTTGAAAGAGGCATTTTCATTATTATCCCAAGTTAAATGGTAGCAGCCACCATCCGAAATGGGAATCGAGTTGAAGAAATTCTTAATAGGAAAACTAAAGGAATCGGGAAGAGACCAATTATTCCCAGTCATCCAGCTACCTAAAGTAATAAAATGCCCAATACCAGGGCTGAGATGAAAACCTGGAAAATGATCAATGAGTGAGCCGTTGGGACACCAATGGTCCGAGAAGGGGTCAATGGTGCTATTTGTCAGAACATGAAATTTGAAGTTTCTCTTAAACATGGTGGCAGTGGATTGAATGCTTTTCCAGAACACAGTGGATTGACGAGATGAAGCCATCCAGGGTGAGGAGTATCTGGTTCTAAACCATCTTGAAGTTAGGGTGTCTTGATTGTAGATCCTGATAATGAAATCACAATTGTAAGATGATCTCAAAGCATGTAAGGAGGCAATGCCAAGGCCCCCTTTGGAATATGGCATAGCAGAATTCTTCCAAGAAATGAGGTGTAGACGTTTAGAATGGTCACCGTTGTGGAAAAGAAATTTGGAACAGGCCTTGTCAATTTTCTTCAGAATTGTTTTAGGAATAATAGTTCCTCTGATCCAGTAGGCCAAAAGATTGGTTATAGTGTATTTGATGAATTGTAATCTACCTGCAAAAGAAAGAAGCTTTGCTTTCCATCCGGAAAGCAGGTTAGTAATTTTTTCTATAAGAGGGGAGAAGTAGGAGAGCTTGGTTCTCCCCATAGAGATGGGAATCCCCAGGTAAGGAATGGTGGTGGAGCAATTATGGATGTGGAGGACTTGGGAGATGGAAGAAGAAATGGTAGAATTGGGAGAGATGAGAAGAGAGCTTTTTTTAAGGTTAAGATTGAGACCGGAGAGGCTGGAGAAGTGGTGCAGAATACCCATAAGATTTTCACAATTGTTAATATCGGCTATGCCAAAGACAAGGAGGTCATCAGCATAAGAGAGGTGAGTCAAGTGAAAGTTACCAAACTTGAAGCCTCCTTCGAAAGGATGAATGGAAGAGGTGTCTTCAATTTGGCAGGAGAGAGCATCCATGATGAAGCAGAAAAGAAAGGGGCTGAGAGGGCAACCTTGCCGAAGACCAGAAGATGAGCCAAAGTATCCATGTAACCCACCATCAATAGAAATAGAAAAATTGATATCATTAATGCAAGCTTTAATCCACTGAATGAAAAGATGAGGAATACCCTTTTGAGCCAGCCGAGCAAAGAGAAATTCGCTTGATACAGTGTCAAAAGCCTTTTTGATGTCAAGTTTAGCACAGAAAAATTTATCCTTATGCGTCTTGGAGATGAATCCAAGGACATCGGCAGCAAGGATCGCGTTGTCAGTGGAAACCCTATCAGAGATAAAAGCAGCCTGGCTTTGATGAATTATCTCAGACATGTATGGCTTAAGCCTAGAAGCCAGGATCTTAGCAATGATTTTATGAAAGACATTGCACAAGGATATGGGCCTGAAGTCCTGAATAGTCTCAGCATGTGTTTTCTTAGGAATGAGGGCTATTGCAGTTGCTTTAGCACGTCTGGGAAGGTAACACTTTTTGAAGAATGACTTAACAGCAATGCAAACATAAGTACCAGTAATTGCCCAAGTCCGTTTGAAAGATTCAGCATTAAATCCATCGAGACCAGGAGTTGCAGAGGATCGGAACAGCCAGATTTGATAGCCTCATGGATTTACTCATTAGTGACAGGTTTAGTCAAGGTTGCTTTGGCATTGTTGGTGATCTGAGCTCCAGTTGGAATAGAGTCTATGTTATTGAGAGAAGGGGATGTAGTATTGTAGAGGTTTTGAAAGTGTTGAATATTCCCATTGAAATCAGCATTATGAGAGTGACCACTGATAGATGAATTGAGGATACAGCTATTGTGTGATTTTCTCACATGAATCTTAGAATATGAAAATTTGAGGTCCTCTTCCCCATGTTTAAGCCATTTGACTTTGGATCTTTGAATGATCCATTTGTCCCTTATGGAGTTATAGTAGGCAAGATCAAGATTAACCTTTTTAAGAATGCCGCATAGTTCAGTATTAAGAGGGTCCAAATCTACTGAATTTTGGTAATGCTGCTGTAAAGAGGAAAGTTCTTTAAGCTTAGCCTCAAGGGAAGATGAAGATTCCCAACTTTTTTTCTTGATTCCTTCTTTCAAGTCTTTAAGCTTTTGATATAAACAGAGAATGGGATTGCCATGGGAAGGAGAGGCAAAGATATCAATCAGTAGATCCCAAAAATCTGGAATGTTGCACCAATAATTTTTAAACATGAACCTCTTTTTCTTCAACTCCTTAGTAGTAGATTGCAAAAACAGAGGAGTATGGTCGAAGACCAAACTGCTACCAATTACATAGTGGGAATAAGGAAAAAGAGATAGCCAAGCTTCATTTATTAGAATGCGATCCAACTTTAAGTGAATGGGATTTTCCGACCTTTGATTAAACCAAGGGAAAAAATTCCCCGAGGAAGGAAGGTCTACAAGATTGCAGTAAAAAATGAGAGAGTTGAAAGGTGCCATCCTGGAAACATTAATATCTGAACCTCCCGATTTTTCTGATAAAAAACGACAGCAGTTAAAATCTCCAAATACTGCCCAAGCCATGCCATTCATAGGACAATTATCCCTTAGCTCATCCCAAAGGAAACTTCTTTCTTCAAAAGAGTTGGAAGCATACACCACAGTAATAAGAAAAGGTGTATCAGACCCATTAGTCACAATGCCAGTGATGGCTTGCTTAGAGGTGGAAGTAACAAAAAAAGAAATCTTGTCCGCATTCCATTTAATCCAGATGCGACCTGGATTAGCCAAATGGAAGTTATTGTAGCTCAGTTCGTTCTCAAAAACAGAGTGTGTCTTACAGAACCATGGATCTTGCAGAGAGGCAGGCATAATTCTATTTTCCAGAATACATAACATATCTAACGCTTTATCAGAAACCATCTTCTTGCAACAAAAAACTTTGTCAGGGTTATTGAAACCCCTGACATTCCAAACAGCAATGTTTGGAAGGATCATTGCTTACCATTAGATTTAGGGCCTTTCTTGGAGCCCTTCCCCCTTGTGTTTTTGTGTGGCTGGTCTAATGTCTTGGCCTTGGAATTTGCTAGCTTTATGGTGGTGGGTGGGGAGGAGCTAGCTGAGTCATTTAAGGTGTGATCATTTAAACAATCCTCCAGGTTGTTTGAGGTGGCTTCAGAATCGGTTAAAAGGTTGAGAAGATTGAATTTATTAGGAGATGTAGTATCCAGTGGGGGAGCATGTTGGGTTTTAAGGTTGAGACTAGGGGATTTTAGAGGAGAGGAGGGAAGGGTGGGGGAATTGAGGTTGGGAATTTGAGCAGGCTCGGGGGCTATGTTAGGTAGAATGACAGAGGTAGGAAGGGGTTCAGTTGAAGTGTTGTGGTCTTCACGGGTGTCACCTGGTTTAGAAGATTCAGTGGTAGGTAGTTCAGCAGAAGCTTGAATGGATGGTGGAGGAGGCGCAGTGGTTTGCTGGGCATTATGTGGCAGGGAGGAAGAATTCTCAGGGGCTGAAGATAAAAGGGCAATTGGAGGAGGTAAAATGCCAGAAGGATTATTTGAAGAGGGTCTGGGTCTGCGGCTAGAGCTCCTACCACGAGGAGGTTTGGGAGGAAGATTGATAGTTGGATTTGGATTTGAGGGACAATATTCGGAAGAGTGATTGAAAGACTTACAGAAATCACAGACTGAGGGGCGCCATTCATACTGAATTACAAGGTTGAAAATTTTTCCTTCAACCGAATTTGGAACAGTAGCAGGATATGAAGCAGAGGAGTCTACGAGAACACAGACTCGTGCATAGGTTAATCTTGATTTAGAGGCTGTAAGGGAGTCGACTGCCACAGGTGTACCAATTTTTGTAGCTATCTTAGAAATACCGACTGGAGTCCAACAACACTATGGCAAATCGTGGATTTTTAACCAAATGGGAACACTGGTGAACTCCTCTCTTTTAGGGCTAAAATGAGAGGTCCATTTCCGAAAAATGAAGGGTTTCCCGAAGATAAACCAAGCACCTTTATTCCAAACCATTTCGAAATCCTCACGGCAAGATAATTTGAAAAGAAAAAATCCATCGCTGAGTGATATAAGTTTGATATTACCTTTGAGATCCCAAAGCTTCTTCACAGCATTAAGTAGAGATTCATAAAATGGTCGTTTACCCAGAGAATAACCAACCAGTGCAAGATTCCATTCTTCCTTAGCTTCAGCGATGTCCAACGAAGGAAAGTCGATGATTTCTTCCGGGGTTGGCAGCGTGGAGATAGTGAACTCTCTAGCAGCAGGCGGGTTAGCAAAAACTCTATCCCATGGCAGAGGAGAAGAGGAACCAGGAATAGAGGGGGGAGGGGAGTGGGGGAAAGGAAGAAGGATGGAGGGAGGATCCCTCCGAAAAAGTTGGGAGGAAGAAGAAAAGCGCGGTGGCGCAAACGAAGAAAACCTAGCAGAGCTTCTCACACTAGAAAACTAGAGAGAGAAGCACCTCGACTTTTGTTTTTTAAGTTTTCAGTGCCATGTTACATGTGCTCATCTTAAGCGTTAAGCATTTTTTTTCTTCTGGTGACTAGCTAGACTGGGGCATTTTTAGAGGTGTACTATTTCCCTTATTCGGGGCATTTTATAGATCTGAAATAGTTTCTTAAAAGACCTCAAATGCTTGGCTTAATAGTGATTCATAACATTCTGGGATTGTTATGATTCCTTCGATATGGGAGAAATAGGCCCCGAAATTCTGTCAAAAGGAAGACAGGAGTTGCATTTATATGCTTTTGAGCTCTCTCGAGAAAAGAACATTTAATTTGCTAAAAAAAGATTAGCTTTTCTTTTTTTAAACCTTTTTTTAAACCTTAATTTTTACCTAGTTTCACGGGTGGAAACGGATCAATCATGCTGATTCCTAATAAGACATTCAAAAAGTATTTTTATTTATCAAGTTGAATTATTTTTATCCATCTCTTGTTATCTGTATCTATGAGTTGTAACACTTGCCTCAACATTCCTGAAAGACATGCATTGGTGCGCATCTTTCTTTATACAGCTTGATATCAATAACTGTGTTTAAAGTTGACAACCAGTGCCTTCTTGTGACAGTTCAGTGAGAGAATGAAATATGAAGCACAACAAAGCAATTTTAAAGCAAAAGAGATGCTCTGCATTTCGAAAGTTTTTTATAATACTTTAAAAGATGCAACTAACTATCTTTAAAAACAAATCAGTCCTCCCAAACTTCATGTTGGTTTCTTATTGTAGAAGAATGTTTTCAGGAGGATGGAAAAGAATTTACTACAAAGAGAAGTATCGTTAAATTCTTTTTGAAGCTTTTCTCTATTTTTCTTCAGATGAAGTTCCATCTCAATCAAGTTGACCACGCACTTTTCTTTTTTTTTTCTCTCTTTTCTCTTTCTTGATTGTCTTAAACTTCTGTATAATCCAAAATAACATGTGTTAATGCATTCTCTTTCATTTCCCTCCATCGAAAATTCACCGTGTTTCCATTAGGACATTTTAATGTTAAATAAGTTAATTTATCTCTTAAATAGGAACTTTTATTTTATCCAGTGAACGTACGCTCCTCTACGTTCGGTTTAGGCAAAAAAAGCGCCTGTACCGAGTACCGAGTTGTACCGAGTTTTTTCAAAAAACTCGGTACATGCGCTTTTTTGGGTTAACCGAATGTAGAGGAGCGTACGTTCACTGGATGTAATAAAAGTTCCTTAAATAGGCCATGCTTTGAACTACTATCAACTCGTTATGTTGGCTTTGTTTTGAACAAAAGAAGAGTCGCCATGGAGATTTATTCATATAGCCTCTCAAGCATATTGCATCAGCGCATATCTATTTGTCATTAGGTTGCTCTTTGTTGATAACCATAGAACATCTGGGCCCTAAATTACCCCTCAATGCTCACACATGTTTCAGATGCTCACAACATCCCAGCACTTTGACTTGGAATTTCAACCATCGAACTTTTACGCTTGTTTGTTTCTTAGCTATTTGACGAAGATTTTTTCATAGAAAATTATCTTTCATTTCTATAATTGAAATTTCACGTTGAGATATTTTGGAACCCATTTATATTTCGAACTTCTAAGAAATTATGCTTTAGCATTGAGATATTTGTATCCCATTTAATAGTTCGAAGTATTACAAGGGGTCCAAATATTTCTTATTATGCATCAAAGATTAATATTTTTAATTAACATGGCAAAATACAACATATGAGGCATGTATCAATTGCATTTACAAGCTCTTTGTTGGTAACATAGCCCCTTTTTTTTTGTTGGAAAATCAATCTTTGTATAAATGTAATCAAACATAAAGTAATGAAGTTAATTTGGATTCCTTTTCTGCAAATTTATCAAGTTGAGGCGGTGGAAATGCTTTTTCTCATCTTCATTTTGTAATGTTTTAGCTGCTTGGCTTTTCAAAAACTATTGTCTGTTTCAGATTACTTTTTATTTTTATTTTAATATTTATTTAATTTTATTTATTTGTTATATTGAAATAAAAATATATTTGATATACTAAATAATATAGAAAATTCTTAAAATAGTCCCTAGACTATTCATATATGGCCAATTTAGTCACAAGTATCACATTTTTTTAAATTAGTCCCTCGATATATAAAATTGATCCATAATAGTCTTTCATTTTATAATTGTGATATAATTGATCCCAATTTAGTCTATCGATTTTACAAAGTTGATTCCAATATAGTTCCAAAGGGATCATTTTGATCAATTTTGTATAGTCAAAGGACTAAATTGGAGCAACTTTATAGTCTAGGACTAAAATGATCATATATAAATAGTTGGAGGGCTATTTTGAAATTTAACCTCTATATTTTTAGTGTTATTGAATATTGTATAAGATGGTGAAAAGGGGCGACTATGGAAATTGTGAGTAGTGCCTCGTTGAGCTTTTATTTAAGTAAAAAAAATGAAATCATCTTAAAATTGTCACATCCAAGCTGACCCTCTACCAATCAAAGCATGGTGCAATAGAGGAACAAATATGATTCTTTAATAATTAAAACTCATAAACATTTCAAATTTATTCATGTCGCATTTCACCACATTCCGGCGCAGTAGCCGTCGGAAACTCTCTGGCGCCATATGTACCGGAAAAAACGTCGTAAACGTTCCTTCACACGATGCGCCGTTACATGCGCCGTATTTGTCGGAGCAAATTTTTCTGCTGGAAAATCCGACGGTATTCTTGTGTTTTCCAGTAGTGTTCATCTATAAAGCGTAGGAAAATCCGACGTTGGTAATTCCGGCAGAAGAACCATCGCTAAATACGCCAAGAACGAAACGACAGATAGAACCGGTGCATTGTCCGCCGGAAATTGATATAAAATTAGTTGTATCGTCGTTTCCAGTAGATTACCGACATTTTATCTGCCAAAACCTATAGCAAAAACAAAAAAAATATATCCTTCCCAAACAGCAATCAGATTTTTACAGCTGTTGTTTACAATTACAAATAAACATCAACAGTACACATATTTTCACAACACATATTTCCACAACTTCACCAAATATTCAAAAATTATCAAATATTCAAAAATAACTACTCAGAATCATAAACATCACCAAATATTCAAAAACATCACTAAATATTAAAAAATATCACAAATTGTTCATTAACAACAACAAATATTCATAAACTTAACAAAATATTTAGAAACTAGAAAAAGTTGATGTGAAACTAAAAAAGCTAAACAATTACTCTAAATCCGTCGACTCATCCTTAGCTGGGAATACCTCTTTTCCACTCAACTGTTCTCTCATTTTTCGCATTTCATCCAATAACTTATTTTGTTCCACCTGCATTTACATTTGTATCTGTGCCTGCAACTGCACTTGCCAATCAACTTGTGATTTCTTTGTTCTAGCTCCGCTTGAAGGGCAGTTATCTATTGACTATATAAGGACTCCTATGAACTTGTTGTAAAGCTTGGATCCACTAAAGGTCATCCCCTCATGCCTGGGCTTGCAAACCTAAACCATAAATCGTGCCATGTTGCATTCCCCCTACTGCTTACGACCAGATTCGGTACTCACAATACTCTACAGAGCCGCCAGAAGGACCCTCACCTGTTGCAGTCTGGATCTCTCGAAGCCGTGTATACTCCTCCTATGAAACTTAATAAAAATTTAAGTAATTTATTTAGGCATAAAATAAAAAATATTAAATATATAAACTTATATGGGATTTTCTTGCTCTCTCATCAACCCATTGTTGGTCCTCCTGTCGCTTATGTGTGTGACTATACAATTCCACAGGAGTTGGTTCTCTACCTAGCATCTCTTTCTGTAATAGAATTCCATTAATATTTCTATTAAAGAAAAATTTTAAAAACTTTTAAAATTCCTTACCAAACGTCAAATGTGTTCAGTATGTGGAACTTGGCCCCCAGTATGAAGGGAATTACCCATGCCCATAACATTAGAAGTTATGTTCTATCGATTTTGATCCCTCATCCTATTATACTCTATGCTGCTTCAAGCATTGTTCAACTCAACCCATACAGTCTCTCCAATCCATAGTGGTTGCTCGCCAGACTTTCTAATGTCTGTAAACATGTCACGCCTTCGTGTAGATCCACGCTTCTCAAAATTTTTTTTAATTTGGTCATTGTGTTGGGGCAGCCAACAAAAATCACTCTGTATTTAAAAACATACAATATATAATATATATGCTTATTAGCTTAAGTAAAAAAAGAATATATAATTTATTTAGACATGACATAAAAAATATTAAACACAATTATCTCAAACTCTATAAGCCACACATCCCGAACTTCTTTCGGGATTTTCTTTCAAGGAACAAAAGGAGCATTATACCTGCTCCGTATTATGTTCCGTATTTTATGTGTCGATTATTTTGACAGATGGAATCTACAAAAAACATGTTAGGTGAGAAAAATATTTATTTAATTTTAGTTGGATGTTAACAATATCATATGTACGTGCGTGTCACAGACAGGTGCAATTAACATTCGACTATTTGTCACCTGCTCTACTGCAGTTGGGGTCGATGGTCCACCTATAGCTGACTGAGGGAGTGGTAGGAGATAGTATGGCAGAACATATGGTGGATATGGATAAGCAGGAGGGCCACCATAAGGTGGGAGTGGGTAGTAAGGGTAGAAGGGGATATTCTACGTGGTGTCTGGTGAAGGAAAGCCTGGGTATGGTGAAGAAAATCGAGAGTCTGGTGAGTCAAACTACAGGTTACTGGCTTAAGGAGTGGGTGTACTCTTGTGTCTCTGTTTTGTATTGGATCAAACCATTGACAATTGAATAGATAATAATATTCCCATGATCGAGATATTCCACCTTTAATATTTCTTGTAATATCCCGTAGTACTCAGAATCATCCCGTGTATGGGTGTTCTCTCTTACACATACACCAAAATTTTCTGTCTTCCTACATTTAGATTAATTTTTTATTTTGAATTTATAACCCTTAGCTAAAAATATTTTATAACATTTAGCTAATTTATTTGGTCCCCAAGTTAGGTCAAGTAGTCCTTAATACTGTGAATCACTGTCTTTATTGTGAACCTTTCAATTAACCAGATTATATTATTAGCATATTTATTGCATGTTGTTCTAACTAATTAAAATAAATTATTCAAAATGAATAGTCAGAAACATAACATATTTTTAAACCAAGCAGTGAATTCATTCTCCACTATCTTCTGGACTTCTTCTGGTTCTAATGTACTTAAACCATCAATGAACCTCCTACAAACTTAAGGGTTTAGAACAAAATTATGAATAACAAATATATGAACTAGCTAACTCATACTTACTCGAGATACGGCTTAACTTCATCACAATTAAGCAAGATATACAATGTGACAGCTCTCATCTCCTTAATGGTCAAATAGCGCACGGTGCTAGTGCTTGTGGGTTCACCACTTTCACTAAATACAGATATATTTGAGGCTTTATCCATATTTTGAGGTGCAGTACTTTTACCTTATTGTGACGTTGTTTCAAAGTAATAGGAGCAAAACTGAGTTGTCTTGTACTTTAAATACGCTTCACAGATAGAGCCTTCGGAATGTGCTTTATTCTTAGCGGTCTTCTTAAGTTTATTTAAATATCTCTCAAAAGGATACATCCACCGATACTGAATAGGTCCACCAACTTTAATCTCATATGGTAAATATACTGGTAGGTGCTCCATAGAGTCAAAAATGCTTGAGAAAATATTTTCTCAAGTTGACAAAAAAAGAAAATATTATACAGTTCAATAAGAATTAAGTTCTCTACGTTTAGTTTAGAAGAGCATAAATCTTTGAAAAGGACACTTAGCTCGATCAAGGCTTTTAAAATTTAATCTTGCAGATAACTAAAGGCAGTTGGTAATAGACATTACATGAAGATATGACAACTATGACTTTTCAATCCAAACAATCTCCCTAATCTTATGTCAACACACTTACTTAGATTGAAAGAATATCCATCAGGTACCCGTAGGGTCTTTACCCATTCATGAATTGCTCGTCTCTGCTCTAAAGTTAATTTGAAATGAGCTTTTGGTTTGAGAAGTTTTTCAACTCCACCATCCTTTAATTCTAATACTTTCCTCCTACAAATTTTCTTTAAGTCCATCATTGCTTTTATATTATCTTTAGATTTTATCTTTGATGTTCATGATTGTATTGAAAATGTTATCAAAAATATTTTTCTTTATATGTATGACATTTAAATTATGTCTAATCATGTTTTTTCTTCAATATGATAATGGCCAAAAAATATTTTTCTTGGTTCAATTATGGTTGACACCATATCCTGGCAATTTGTACTCAGCTAATATTGGAGAATACATATTATGGGCATGAATCTTACTCTTTTAAATATTTCTTCACTACTTAATCTTAAAGGATGTTGCAACATCACCATTTTATTTTTAATAAAGGTATCCTTATTTCGCCTAAAAGGATGACATGTATGTAAAAACATACGATGACAATCAAACTAAGTATTCTTCCTTCCATACTTTAAAGTGAATTATTTGTATATTCCATACAATATGGACAAGCTAACTTGCTGAAAGTATTCCAACCTGAGAGAATACAATATGCAGGAAAGCCACCAATTATCCAAAATAATGATGCCCTCATTATGAAGTTTTTTTTTGTGGAGATATTATATATACTTACTCCATTTTCCCATAATAAACTTAAATCATCAATTAACGGTTATAAGAATACATCAATCTTTACTTTTTGATTATGTGGCCTTGAAATGATAAGTGTTAGAAACATATAATAAGTAGTCATACACAACTCTGGAGAAAGATTGTAAGTAGTGAGTATCACGAGCCAACATGAGTAAGGTAAAGCAGACTGACTAAATGAAGTAAAATCATCAGCATATAAACCTAATCTTATATTTCTTGATTCTGCCACGAAGGTGTATGTGTACGATCAAAGTGTCTCCAAGCATTATATTATCTGTCGGGTTGATTTTCTTAAGCAGCTCAATGAATTGATTAAATTATTCACGAGCATTTATATTCTACCTTGATGCTTAACATCTTTACAGCAACGGATAACTCTGAGTGAGTGGTGCACCCTTCCATATTTGTTGTTGGCTAGCATGCAACAAATCATAAAAATTCTATATTTATTTGGTAACTCTTCTGTATATTGATCATATTATGTTCCAGTTGCATTATGAACTAATTCTTCAAGATTTGGTCGGATATTTTCATCCTCAATTATATTACTACTTGTATATGGACTACATCGAGTATCAAAATGTGGCTCGTACTCATCATGAGAAGTCCAATACCAATATTGTGGCATGAACCCTTTGCGATACAGATCAACAATTACATCATCTGGTCTTAGGTGCACTTGATTTCTATGTTTAGAACATGGACATCGAAACATTACATCTGATATGAAGTTGGGTAGTTATTTCACTATCTGAATGAAAATGTTCACCCCATTAATGAATTCATCTGTTGATGTCTTTCATTCTTGCGTCAATCGGTTATACATCTAAATTTTTTGATTTCTAAAATCCATAACATAACCTACATATAATATTGAGCTATTAGATATTATTTGAAAATCTTTTAAAGAGAAATAGATAAATTTCAATGTGTCTTTTATCGATTTTCCAAAGATATTTTCAACAACAATAACATCTAGCCTTTGTCTTACTACGTAGGGTCGGCTATATGAATACTTTTTTTTTCATTGTGTTCTATTAAAAGTTAAATTCTTGTTTAAATCTAATAAAGATAATGACGATCAAAGGATAGTTAATGGATTATAATAATTTTGTGAGAATGGTCAGATAAAAATTATTGGCAGACGTAAGTTGAGCAATAGATGTTAGATAATGTAAGGAGATGACAATAGTTAGCATTGGTCGTCAACATCAAATATCAATTAAAGCCCTAGAGTTATATTTAGACCTTTGTGATCTCTCCAAAATTAAGTTAAGTCTCTTTCATGAGATATGAAATTTTTATAAATTCATCTTAACTACAGCCCTTCAACCTCTATGGGCTTACAATCCTCAATCCATCATAGATTGACAACTTGACTATGATCCTTCCGATGTTCATCGCCCGTCTACTCTCCTTCTAACCATAATCGCTTAATTATGTTCTTCCTATAATTATTGCCATTTTATGTGCCTGAACCATCTAAGGTGACTCTCTTTAATCTTATCTTCCAATGGAGCTACTCAAACCTTATCACAAATATGCTCATTTCAGAACCTATCTTTAAGGGTAAAGCCACTCATCCACCTGAGTATCCTCATCTCCACGACACTATGAACAATAGATCAAAGATATATAAAATATGTACTCTTATTACTGACTTGCTCACCCAAAGTCACAATCCCCTCACTAGGTCTAGTACTTCAACTCCCTCTCTAGTCATATCAACATCAATAATATCATCAGCAAAAAGCATACACCAAGGTACATCCTCTTGCAAATGTCTAATGAAAAAAGAAAATCTTATAGTGAATTATCCTAAAAACAATGGCAGAAGTCGGCAGCTGAGGCAGTGAATGTCGGCAAACTAGGTCGAAGTTCGTTGCTTGAAGGGTCGGTATTGGCAGTGTTGATGTTTGGCTGAGGCGATGGAGGCGAGCTGAGAGAAGGGAAATGACATCAGAAAAAAACATACACTAAGGCGTTCCGCCTGTGTCTAGTGAGAAAATCATTCTATGCAAATGTCTAGTGAGAAACGACATCATAAAAAAGCATACACTAAGGCACAATCTCTTCACCATCCTTTGCAAATGTCTAGTGAGAAAATCAAAGAAAAAAAAGAATTTACGGTGGATTATCCTCTAAACAAGCCCCGGTGACTGAGGCCGTGAACATCGGCAAACTCGGTGGAAGCCTGTTGGGTGATGGTCGGTCTCAGCAGTGGCGAGGTTCGGCTGGGACGACGTAGGCGAGAAGAAACCCTAAACAAGATGGCGCGTAATGAAAAAATAAGGCAGACGGGCTCAGGAGAGAAATAGGGTTTCAACTGATGGTTTTTCCTACGAATAAGCTGTCGGTGATGTTTCCGTCAATTTTTCAACGGTAACTATTCGTTGTGTTTAAAGTCACCGGCGTAATATCCGTCAGTTCGTACGCAAAAAAATTCCTGGCGAAAAATATGACGTATTATACTATGTTTACACATTACAATGTCTATAACGATGAAAAATATGTCAAAAATTTACCGCCATATATTACGCCGGTAAATCCGTCGTAATATTACCATCGCATAAAACGCCGATAAAAAAGTCGTAATTTCCGGCGTATATATATACGCCGGAAGATCCGATGGTAATTTATAGTTTTCTTGTTGTGTGTATATAATTACATAGCAACTAACAATTCAAAAATATTAGCATAACAAATAGACTACGTACCTCTGCTCAAGACTCATCTTACACAACTATACAATAAACATAAGTTTTAAATTGACCTAAGTATATTCAGCTTCCATCATAACCTTTGTCATTTCCTATATCAACAATTAGAATAAAAATTTGGTGAGTTATATAGCTCAGTAAAATATATAATTCTGATACAGAATTCTATGAAAATAATATGGTAAACAATATAATTGTATTCATAATTGAAATAAATTTATAAATTGCATAAATTAACATAAATATATGTTCGTATAAATGAGTAATAACAAAATGTTTGTTATAGTGTCATAGAAAAGCCAATGTCGCCTCATTTAATGAGTTAAATGTCCAACCTTTAATCATATATATACTTCACATAGAAATTATGTTATTTTTCATCTCTCATTTTGTCTTTTAATTATATAAATGAGTCATAAATAGATGTCTAAATTCTGATCATAATCTTAACAAAAAGTTAGTTTTTATAGCTTCATAATGACATTCATTGGAGCTCAAGGTAAAACTCAGTACTATCGCTATTGAATAACATTGAGGTTTTAATGCCTCCATTGGGACCTCTTTTTTCCTACTTATGCAGGTATTATAGCATGACATAGGCACCCATCATCTAACATGACTCTCTTTAGGCTTAATAATTTATAGTACATTTTAAACTGATAATAAAATGGTTTATACATGACCAAGGTAAAACTCAGTACTATCGCTATTGAATAACATTGAGGTTTTAATGCCTCCATTGGGACCTCTTTTTTCCTACTTATGCAGGTATTATAGCATGACATAGGCACCCATCATCTAACATGACTCTCTTTAGGCTTAATAATTTATAGTACATTTTAAACTGATAATAAAATGGTTTATACATGACCTATATATATATATATATATATAGGAAGAAGAAGAAGACAATAGCTGACTCCTTCCTTTTCTTTCCAAATTTTATCAGTTAGTGAAACATTTACATAATCATTGTATACTCAATTTTGAGCTTGCATCATTAAAATTTATGTGTGGTCATTTATAGTTGAATACTCAGCTGTAGACACACATTCAATAATATGAAGAATTTCTATTGCATTTTACACTTCATTTGGCTCAAATGAAATTATACATGTAAAAAACTAAAGAATTTTCCTTTCTTATCCAAGGGAACTCTCTCCGATACAAAGTAGAACCACGAACCCGACTTATCTAGGTTGGTAAGTGATGCGCCGTTCTCCCTCTCCAAGGGAAATCTCTCCGATCTCTCAAACTCTCACAAAACTCATGCAACAACAACAACAACAACAACAACATCAAGCCTTTATCCCACTACGTGGGGTCGGCTACATGAATCTTTTTTCTCCATTGTGTCCTATTAAAAGTCAAATTCTCGTTTAAATCTAATAAAGAAAGGTCATTCATAATATTTTCTAACCAAGTCTTTTTAGGTCACAAAACTCATGCTAGGAAGAAATTACTAATTCTCTCTAATTGATCAGTAGAACGCATGGAATGATTTTTTACCTTTAATCATATAGATACTTCACTTAGAAATTATGTTATTTTTCATCTCTCATTTTGTCTTTTAATTCTATAAATGTGTCATGAATAGATGTCTAAATTCTGATCATAATCTTAACATAAAGTTAGTTTTTATAGCTTTATAATAATGTTCATTGGAGCACAGGTAAAACTCAGCATTATCGCTATTGAATAACATTGACGTTCTAATGCCTTCATTAGGACCTCTTTTGTCCTACTTATGCAGGTATTATAGCATGACATTAGCACACATCATCTGACATGACTCTCTTTAGGCTTAGTAATTTCTAATAAATTTTTAACTGATAATAAAATGGTTCATACATGACAAATATATATATATATATATATATATATATATAAAATATTATCAATTTGTGAAACATTTACATAATCATTTTATACTTAATTTTGAGCTTGTATCGTTAAAATCTATGTGTGGTCATTTATAGTTGAATACTCAGCTGTAGACACACATTCAATAATATGAAGAATTTCTATTGCATTTTACACTTCATTTGGCTCAAATGAAATTATACATGTAAAAAACTAAAGAATTTTCCTTTCTTATCCAAGGGAACTCTCTCCGATACAAAGTAGAACCACAAACCCGACTTATCTAGGTTGGTAAGTGATGCGCCGTTCTCCCTCTCCAAGGGAAATCTCTCCGATCTATCAAACTCTCACAAAACTCATGCAACAACAACAACAACAACAACAACATCAAGCCTTTATCCCACTACGTGGGGTCGGCTACATGAATCCTTTTTCTCCATTGTGTCCTATTAAAAGTCAAATTCTCGTTTAAATCTAATAAAGGAGTCCTCCTATCATTATATGCTATATGTAAATTAATGGATGATTTTTTTCATTGGTTTTATGCTATATGTATTTGGGTTTTGTATTTTTTTTTATAAATTTTGTCATTTTTTGGTATTTATCTTTGTCTTACTCCTATCATTATATTGTTATAATATTTGTTTTATAAAAAATAATAAAATTAAATCCATAAAAATATTAGAAAATTGAACCTTAAATAAATATATGCCAGAAAAGCTTGAAAACTGATCTGGTTTATTGCTTGGTTCGACTGCTTTTGGTCTATTAAAG
>NW_021319213.1:35139-46900 GCF_001605985.2 Dendrobium catenatum
TATATATATATATATATATATATATATATATATATATATATCTACTAATGCCATTTTGTTTTTCCTAGCCATAGGATTTAATCAAGCCATTGCATGCTTAGCTAAATGCTTTACTACAACATATGTATTAAACTTTGTTAAACAGATTTCATAATTGTTCAATTAATTAACTATTATTGAATTTTTAATTAATAGTTACTTAATATTAAACATCTATTTATTTAAGTGTTATACATATACAAGTAGATTAATATTTCTATATACTTTTATTTGTTAAAATGATCGAAATTAAAAGTAGAATTTAATGAAAATAAAACAATATTTAGAAGAAGTTTATGCTTATATTTGTTTTGAACATTTTGGGTATTATATTTGCAGTAAGAGAAGTTGATTTAATAAGCTTAAATCTTATAATTTACCTAATTTCCCTCACCCACTATCATGCATGCACTACACCTGTCAAATTAAAGGCCTTTGCTATACTGCAAAAAATTATAGAGGAATACGAAAAATAATTAAAATTTTAGGAAAATAATTTCAATCAAAACTAATACAATAATTTTCACACATTTATAAATTAGCATATGCTTCTATAAACTAATTCTCTCTAATTGGTGAGTAGATGCATGGAATCATTTTTTGTGATTTTGTAAAAGATGATATTTTGGGGTATAATTTAATTAAGAAAATTATATTTTTACTTGAATATTTTTAAAAATAACTTGCTTTATTTTAAAATAAAATAAAAGAAAAATTAAAAAATACAAAGCAAACATATTTTTAAAAATAAATACAACAAATGATCTCAAATAGCTACTTTATTTTTGTTTTTTTGAAAGAAATGCATCAATGCATTAGAACTTGATAAAAAGTTATTACAGCTTAATCAAATCTAACGAATAAAATTCGTCCTTCAAAATTTGAAAGAATGAAGGAGGAATTTCAATGTTAGTTAGTTCATGTCAAATGAAACTTTTGCTTAAAGCTAAATTAGCACAACAATCTGCTAATTTATTACAATTTCTAGTAGTAAAGCTAAAAGATACTTTATTAAAATCTTATTGATACCAAGCTCCAAAATTGCATTGTTCAAGTAATTCTTAATCCTGATCAGCAAGCTGCTCCCTCCTCCTCATCATTCATTCCTCATACAATGAAGAATATTCGGATATCTTCTGAACACACAAAGACCGAAGCCCCAGACAAAATCAATGTCCAAGAGATGACTAAGGCTGCTGGCCAAGAGATGACCCAGGCTGCTGAAAGGGTCTACAAAAAGCAGAAATTAGACGGAAAATCAATCCCAAAGAAGAACAAGAAGCGGAAAAGGGTACACCACCCCCAAGAAGAACCTGCCCAAGAAGAGCCATCACAGAAAGTTCCATCCCCCAAAGCACCTCCCCCAGTAGAACCATCTCATCAAGTACCATCACCAAAGAAGCTCCCCAAGAAGAACCAATTCAAATTGTTGAATCCCCAAAAGAAGCTCCCCCAATAGAACCATCCCCAAAAGAACCTCCTCAAGTGGAACCATCCCCAAATGAACCTCCGGAAGAAGAACCCGCCCAAAAAGTTCCACAACCAAAAGAAGTAATCAATGTTGATAATGTTATAGTAAAGGATTTCCCTGATAGTCCTACAGTGAACTTCATTGGCTTGGAGATGTTGAGTCCAGAGAAGGAACTTGTTATCATGGAGAACATAAAGAATTATCTTGACAGGTATTTTATTTGCGTAATGTGTATGTAATTTGTACGTATGGATTGCGTAACATATGCGTACGTAGTGCGTAATTTGTGCATAAAATGTTTATCAATGCGTGATATATTGAGTGTTTAGGGTCAATGATCCTTTATTCCTTGTGATTAAGAATGATTTCCTATGGTATTGCAAAGTACACATTCTATACGCTTATAATACGCAGTCTAGATGCATAGAATACGCATTCCATACACAAATAATAATCCTTGGTTTTTTCTTAAAAAAATTAAAGGTGTTTGGAATTCTTCGTATCGTGAAGAAAAAAAAATCAAGAATCTTTGAATATAGTGTTTAGGGTCAATGATCCTTCATTCCTTGTGATTAAGAAGGATTTCCTATGGGTTTGCAAAGTACGCATTTTATACGCTTATATTACGCAGTAAAGACGCATTAAATATGCATTCCGTATGCAAATAATAGTAATTGGTTTTTTCTTAAAAAAAATTAAAGCTGTTTGGAATGTTTTGTCTCGTGAATAAAAGAATCAAGAAGGGTTGAATATAGTGTTTCTCACCATTGAACCTTCATTCCTTGCGATTAAGAAGGATTTCTATGGGTTTGCAAAGTACGCAGTACATACACTTATTATACACATTAGATACGCGTGGAATACGCAAATCACAGTCCTTGGTTTTTCCTTTAAAAAATTTATTTAATTCGAATTTAATTGATTCGATTCATTCTTTCAGTATGAATCATGTAAATACTCATTTTACCATTGTTATAAAATGATTATAAAAAATTTCTCAATGGGACATAGTATTTGTGTATACCCTTGTGCTACACAAGTGATGGTTCTAGAGTGTTGGTGTTATGCTTCACTGGTTTAGCAGTCATTGGAGTATATGGAGAATTAAAGCTGTTTGGAATGCTTCATCTCGTGAATAAAAAAATCTGGAAGGGTTGAATATAGTGTTTCTTACCATTAAACCTTCATTCCTTGCGATTAAGATGGATTTCTATGGGTTTGCAAAGTACGCAATACATACGCTTATTATACGCATTAGGTATGCGTGGAATACGCAATCCATATGCAAATCACAGTCCTTGGTTTTTCTTTAAAAAAATTTATTTAATTTAAATTTAATTGATTCGATGCATTCCTTTAGTATGAATCATGTAAATACTCATTTTACCATCGTTATAAAATGATTATAAAAAATTTCTCAATGAGACATAGTATTTGTGTATACCCTTGTACTACACAAGTGATGGTTCTAGAGTGTGGGTGTTATGCTTCACTGGTTTAGCAGTCATTGGAGTATATGGAGAATCAATACTGTTTGGAATGCTTCGTCTCGTGAATAAAAGAATCAGGAAGGGTTGAATATAGTGTTTCTCACTATTGAACCTTCATTCCTTGCAATTAAGAGAGATTTCTATAGGTTTATAAAGTACACAATACATACGCTTATTATACGCATTAGGTACGCGTGGAATATGCAATCCATACACAAATCACAGTCCTTGGTTTTTTCTTAAAAAAATTTATTTAATTCGAATTTAATTGATTCGATGCATTCCTTCAGTATGAATCATGTAAATACTCATTTTAACATCGTTATAAAATGATTATAAAAAATTTCTCAATGGGACAGTATTTGTGTATACCCTTGTGCTACACAAGTGATGGTTCTAGAGTGTGGGTGTTATGCTTCACTGGTTTAGCAATCATTGGAGTAGATTGAGAATCAAAGTTGTTTGAAAAGCTTTGTCTCGTGAATAAAAAAATCATGAAGTGTTGAATATAGTGTGTTTCTCATCATTAAACCTTCATTCCTTGTAATTAAGAGGGATTTCTATGGGTTTGTAAAGTACGTAGTACATACGCTTATTATACGCATTAGGTATACGTGGAATACGCAATTCATATGCAAATCACAGTCCTTGGTTTTTCGTCAAAAAAATTTATTTAAGTCGAATTTAATTGATTCGATGCATTCATTCAGTATGGATCATGTAAATACTCATTTTACCATCGTTATAAAATGATTATAAAAACTTCTCAATTTGACATAGTATTTGTGTATACCCTTGTGATACAAAAGTGATGGTTGTAGAATGTGGGAGTTATGCTTCACTGGTTTAGTAGTCATTGGATTATATGGAGAATCAAAGCTGTTTGAAATGCTTCATCTCGTGAATAAAAGAATCAGGAAGGGATGAATATAGTGTTTCTCACCATTGAACCTTCATTCCTTGCGATTAAGAGGGATTTCTATGGGTTTGTAAAGTACATAGTACATACGCTTATTATACGCATTAGGTACGCGTAAACTACTCAATCCATACGCAAATCACAGTCCTTGGTTTTTCCTTAAAAAAATTTATTTAATTCAAATTTAATTGATTCGATGCATTCCTTCAGTATGAATAATGTAAGTACTCATTTTACCATCGTTATAAAATGATTATAAAAAATTTCTCAATGAGACATAGTATTTGTATACCCTTGTGCTACACAAGTGATGGTTGTTGATGCATTAGATTTTTGCATTAATTTTTTGTTATGAACAATATTAGTTATATTTTCAATTTTTTTGTTTTTTTATGCTATCCAATGATGGTGGTAAATCCAATGATCATGGTAGGAAGAGGTTTGGATTTTTCTTCCTTGGGTTTGCCGGCTTGGGGGGTCCATTTTGTCCTTTGGATGTTTGCTGGTTTCATGAGTTGTTTTCTCTAACCTATTTTGTTCTCTAAGTAATGTCTTAAATTTATAAAAGTAAGATTTGATTCTCTTTGTTGTTCTCTCTTTGTGTTTGCTTTAATTTGCTTACATCAATTTGGTATCAGAGCAAGTTCTTTGCTTGGGTAGTCTTTGTTCTTTTTTTCTAAGTTCTCAGTCTTTTTTGTGAGTCTTTGCTTTTCGATCAATGGCTAATAATCAAGGGGATTTGCAACAACTCTTACAACAATTAAATAATTTGCAACAACAAATCAATATAATGGCTGAAACAATCGCTAATCTGAATGTCAATCAAGCTAATGTTAATCCTAATGTCATATCTTCTGAAAGAGAGGATGAGGGTCCTAGGATTCAAAATAGACGCCAAAGAAACTGGGATCATGGGATTAAAATCGATGTCCATAATTTTGAAGGGAAGTTACAACCTGAACAATTCCTCGAATGGGTTGAGAAAATGGATCAATTTTTTGAGTGGAAAGAAATACCAGAAAATCGAAAAGTCAAATTTGCAAGCTTAAAATTAACGGGACATGCTTTAACATGGTGGAAAATTTACAAAATAATAGAGTAAGGCGAGGTAAAGAAAAAATTCAAAACTGTGAAAGAATGAAAGAAAAAATGAAAGGGAAATTTCTACCTTCTGATCATTCAAGAACTATTTTTCAAGAATTTAATAATCTGCGTCAAGGAACTCAAACTATGGAAGAATACACTGAAAACTTTTTTAAGTTGCAAGCTAGGAATGATTTAGATGAATCTGAAGAAAAAACGGTAACAAGATATCTTAATGGACTTAAGTGGACAATTCAAGATCAATTAAACTTGCATCATGTCATTAAACTAGATGAGGCTTATCGCATGGCTTTAAAAATTGAGAAACAACATCAAAGGGGAAGTAGCAAAGTCATTGAAACATATAAGCGAAGACAAACTGGTGGGGTGAAAATCCAAACTCAAACTTCTGTTGGGACATCGGGAACAAAAGTCAAAACTTATGAAAGTCAAAATCCGGATAAGGGTAAAGGGCTAATGGGTTCTAAACCTACTGAACAACCTAAACTAATTGGACCTTGTTTCAAATGTGATCTTTATGGTCATTTGTCGGCTACTTGCAGAAAAAATAATCCTCCTCGAAATAATTTGATAGAAAATGAAAATAAAAGTGAAGAAGAAGAAAATGAACCAGAATCTGATAATGAGGCTGAAATGGAAAATTTTGACTTGGAAGGTGACGAAGGAGAACCTTTGTTAGTAATTCGACAAGTTTTAACTGCTCAAAAAGAAAAGGGTGATAAGTGGCTAAGAAGAAACATTTTTAGAACAACTTGCACGGTTGAAGGGAAAATTTGCACTTTAATGATTGATAGCGGGAGTTCAAGAAATTTTGTGTCACAACATATGGTTGAAAAGCTCAAATTGAAAACAAAACCTCTTGTCAAATCATACAAAATATCGTGGTTTAAGGAAGGGGGTGAGGTTCCAATAACAAAGCAATGCACCATTAATCTGACAATTGGAGGGGCGTACAAGGATCAAATTGTTTGTGATGTTGTACCTTTAGAAGTTTGTCATATCCTTTTGGGGCGTCCTTGGCAATATGATAATAAAACAATTCATAATGGCGAAAGGAACACTTATACATTGATTCAAAACAATAGGAAATTCACTCTTTTTCCTCAAAGAAACATTTCTGATCCTCCAACAAAAAAAGAAAAATCTGAAAATTCATCCACTCCTGAATTACTTTTGAACACAAATGATTTGAAACAATTTGAAGTGGCTTATTTGGTGCTTGGAAAAGAATCTGATTTGGCTCTTGAAATTCCTAAGGAAATGCAACCGTTGCTTAATGAATTTTCTGATTTAACACTTGACGAGTTACCAACTGGCTTACCTCCAATGAGAGACATTCAACATCACATTGATTTAATTCCTGGAGCAACATTGCCTAATCTTTCACATTACAGGATGAGTCCAAATGAACATAAAGAGCTTTCTAAGCAAGTGACTGAACTTTTAGAAAAGGGTTTAATAAAGGAAAGTCTAAGTCCTTGTGCTGTGCCTGCTTTGCTTACTCCTAAAAAAGATGGAACTTGGCGTATGTGTGTGGATAGTCGTGCTATCAATAAGATAACCATTAAGTACAGATTTCCCATGCCTAGGCTAGATGATTTGCTTGACATGTTAAGTGGTGCCAAAATTTTTTCTAAAATTGATTTGAGAAGTGGGTATCATCAAATAAGAATAAGGCCTGGTGATGAATGGAAAACTACTTTTAAAACCAAAGAAGGTTTGTATGAATGGCTTGTTATGTCCTTTGGTTTATCCAATGCTCCAAGTACTTTTATGCTAACAATGAATCATGTTTTGAGGCCTTTTATCGGAAAGTTTGTGGTGGTATATTTTGATGACATTCTGATTTACGGTATTCACCCTTCTGAACATCTTTTTCATTTTAAAAAAATTTTGCAAACTTTGAGGGAACAAAAATTGTATATCAATCTTAAGAAGTATACTTTTATGACTTCAAGTTTGACTTTCTTGGGTTATATTGTGTCTGCTGAGGGAATTAAAGTTAATCTAGTGAAAATCGAGGCAATCAAAAGCTGGCCTGTTCCTAAAAATATCAGTGAGGTAAGGGGTTTTCATGGTTTGGCATCTTTCTATCGTCGCTTCATTAAAAACTTTAGTTCTGTAATTGCTCCTATCACTGACTGTTTGAAAAAGGGAATCTTTAGATGGACTCCAGAGGCTGAAAAAACTTTTCAAATTATCAAAATGAAAATGAGTCAAGCTCCAATTCTTAGTCTGCCTGATTTTGAAAAAGTTTTTGAAGTTGATTGTGATGCTTCACATGTGGGAATCGGTGCTGTTTTAAGCCAAGAAGGAAAACCTGTTGCATATTTTAGTGAAAAGTTGAATGATGTTCGATCTCGATATTCTACTTATGATTTGGAGTTTTATGCTATTGTTCAAGCTTTAAAATTTTGGAGGTGTTATTTGATTCAGCGAGAATTTGTTTTAAACACTGATCACGAGGCTTTAAGATTTTTGGGTTCACAAAAAAATCTCAACAAGAGACATGCTAAATGGGTTTCTTTTTTGCAAGAGTATTCCTTTCATATCAAACATAAAACTGGTGTGTTGAATAAGGTTGCCGATGCTTTAAGTCGAAGGTCACATTTATTGATTACTGTTTATCCTACCATTACTTCTTTTGAGTTTTTGAAAGATACTTATGCTTCTGATTCTGATTTTAAAGATATTTGGGAGGCTTGTCTTAATTTGGGAACTGATCCGTCTGGTCAATTTGTTATTCACCAAGGCTTTTTGTTTAAGGGTTCTAGACTTTGCATTTCAAATAATTCTTTAAGAGAACAGTTAGTGCAAGAACTTCATGGTGGTGGGTTAAGTGGTCATTTTGGTCAAGGGAAAACTATTGCAATGGTGGAAGAAAAATATTTTTGGCCTCATATGAGAAAACAAATTGCTAAGTTTGTGAAACAATGCAAAATCTGTCAAGCTTTTAAAGGGACTTCACAAAATTCTGGTTTATACACTCCTCTTCCAATTCCAAATAAACCTTGGGAAGATATTTCTATGGATTTTATTCTGGGCTTGCCGGTTACTATAAGAAAACATGATTCTGTTTTTGTTGTTGTTGATCGCTTTAGTAAAATGGCTCATTTCATTCCTTGCAAAAAAACTTCTGATGCATCTCATGTGGCTGATTTATTTTTTAAAGAAATTGTTCGACTTCATGGTATTCCTCGTACATTTACTTCTGATAGAGATACTAGGTTTTTGAGTCACTTTTGGAGAACACTTTGGGCTAAGTTAGGAACTTCTCTTCAGTTTAGCAGTGCTTACCATCCTCAAACCGATGGACAAACTGAAGTTGTCAATCGAAGTTTGGGAAATCTTTTAAGATGCCTTGCTGGTGAGAAACCTTTTCAATGGGATTTGATTTTACCACAAGCTGAATTTGCTTATAACAATTCTGTTAATAGAACTACTGGAAAAACTCCTTTTGAAATTTTATATGGTCAATCTATTCCTCACATTTTGGATCGAAATGGTTTATCTTTACCTAACAAAGTAAGTGCTGAAGCTTTAGAAACATTTGATCATATCAAATCTGTCCAACAACAAGTTCTTGAAAAACTCCGTATAGCAAATGTTAAATACAAAACTGCTGCAGATAAGCATCGGAGAGAGGTTGTTTTTAAAGAAGGAGATATGGTGATGGCTTACTTCCGTCGCCAGCGCTTTCCCGTTGGTACTTTTGGAAAGCTGAGCAGAAAAAAATTCGGACCCTTTCGCATTCTCCGGAAATTGGGCACAAATGCATATCTTTTAGATTTACCTAACACAGTTGGAACTTCTCCTATATTTAATGTTTCTGATCTTTCTTTGTATGAAGGAAATACAGGTGATTCTGTGGATCTTGAAACATTGCCACTTTCCACTCCTTCGTTGAACCAAGATGATCTGATTGAAGAAATTGTTGATATAAAAACAACAAAGACAAGGCATGGAGAACACCAGAAATTTTTGGTCAAATGGAGTAATCGACCATTAATTGATTGCACGTGGATTGATGCTGCTGAACTTCAAAAGCGAAATTTGGAGCTCTACAAAAGAGTTGCTGAAATTTTCTCATCAGGAGATGAGAATTCCCCACCTGGGGGGAATTGATGCATTTAGATTTTTCTGCTTAAATTTTGTTATGAACAATATTTGTTATATTTTCTATTTTTTTTTTTTTTTATGCTATCCTATGATGGTGGTAAATCCAATGATCATGGTAGGAAGAGGTTTGGATTTTGTTTACCAGGATTTGCCGGCTTGGGGGGGTCCATTTGTCCTTTGAAGGTGGCTGGTTTCATGAGATCTATGGCTGATTCGGTTTGAGCTTATGAAGTTAAACTTTAGTTGTGCCAAGCTCATTAATTTCTAGTGGGGAAGTAGCTCATTATGAGCTGATGTCTTGCTATAAAATTTAAGGTTGGAAAAAGATTTGGTGGGTGGACTTGTCCTTTCACATTCCCCTTAAAGATGTGTAGCTGCAGCCCTTTTTCTCCTCTGGTTAAGCCTCTCACGGCTGCTGCTGCTTCGGGTTTGGCATGCCTCTTCGGGTGCTGTTTACTTTTCTGAAACGGTATGTTTTGTTGACTGGGAACTACTGCCGCCTGGTTTCCTGTGTTGGTTCCTCGGCTGTGATGTTTCTGGCTTGAACCGTGGCTTTGTTCTCTGGATTGTTTTATTGCTGCCTCTTGGGCTTCAGCGGGAATGAATTTTGGCTCTTGGAAACTTGGGAACTATGGCTGTTATGTTCCCCCTCTTTGGCCTATATATATGAGGTATTTTGTGAAGAAATGGTTGGTGAATATTTGAGAGCTAAGTGCTTATAAAACCTGAGGGTTTTCTTTGGAAAAGCTTGAGAGCTTTTTCCATTCTCCTTCTCCTCTAGGAAAGCTTGCGAGCTTCTCCTCTTTCTTCTCGGTCTTCTAACCTCCTTCTTCTCTACGCAAGTTCCACTCCACCTGTATCTTTCTTCTAGTTCCATTGGTGAGATTGCTGGCTGTTTTGGTGAAGCCGTGGGCTGCTCTAAGTAATGTCTTAAAGTTATAAAAGTAAGATTTGATTCTCCTTGTTGTTCTCTCTTTGTGTTTGCTTTCATTTGCTTACATCAGTTGTAGAGTGTGGGTGTTATGCTTCACTGGTTTAGCAGTCATTGGACTATATGAAGAATCAAAGATGTTTGAAATGTTTCGTCTCGTGAATAAAAGAATCAGGAAGGGTTGAATATAGTGTTTCTCACCATTGAACCTTCATTCCTTGCTATTAAGAGGGATTTCTATGGGTTTGCAAAGTACGCAGTACATACGCTTATTATACGCATTAGGTACGCGTAAAATACTCAATCCATATGCAAATCACAGTCCTTGGTTTTTCCTTAAAAAAATTTATTTAATTCGAATTTAATTGATTCAATGCATTCCTTCAGTATGAATAATGTAAGTACTCATTTTACCATCGTTATTAAATGATTATAAAAAATTTCTCAATAAGACATAGTATTTGTATACCCTTGTGCTACACAAGTGATGGTTCTAGTGTGTGGGTGTTATGCTTCACTGGTTTAGAAGTCATTGAAGTATATGGAGAATCAAAGCTATTTTTTTTCTAAATACATTGCATTTTCAAAAATATAGAAAATACGCTCTGTATACGCAGGCCATACGCAAATCAAATATTCTTTATAAAATAAATATCTCTAAAAGATAATAATACAAATATTCTTATCACATAGAATTTTCTGATTTAATGATATTCATCATCAACTTCTGGTACATTGCTGATGGCTTTTTTGAACGTACACCTTTTATGTGTTCCTGAGTGAAGCATTTGGGTATGCTTGTGAAATTAGAATGCTTTGCTCGCTTACTGATGGCTGATTGGACGGTTCCGCGGCTATGAAATCGTCGGTCATGCACTTGAGCATGCTTGTGAACTGCTTTACTAGTGCCTGACTAAACGGGCATGCTTGTGATATGAAGTCCTTCGTTAACCATTCGGGCATGCTTGTGAAATTGTATTGTTTAGCTGGAGATGGCTGACTGAACTGTATAGAATTTATGAAGTCCTCAGTGAAGCATTCGAGTATGCTTGTGAAATTACACTGCTGAGCTGATGGTTTCTTGGAGTGTACAAAATTTATGAAATCCTCCGTTAAGCATTCGGGCATGCTTGAAGGAGTCTCAATTTTTGTTGTGTATTTCTTCATTGGTGGTTTCCCTGTTAAAAAAATTAATAACAATATGTCACAATAGGCAATAAATCAAATTAGTCAGAAAATAAAATCATACTCTTTGGCTTCTTTTCCCAGTGGTTTTTCAGCCTAGCATTGCATATGCCTTTAAGCCTACTCTTTAGAGGGTCTTTCGGTTATACACTGCCACCCTGTGTAGACTTGTATGTCTTTCTCTTCCCAAAAACAACCAAATCGAGTTTTTCAGATGTATTCTTCATCTAAGCCAATAGAAATTCTTCACCACCCTCATTCAGTTGCGCTTGTGTGCTCATTTCATATGCAAACCTGCTGATATAATTTTTGAATATGAATCTGCTACTAGAATCAGAGCTATTCTGAGAAATTTCTTTCAAATTTAGACCAGAATATATATCTTGTCGAGATCGTGCTGAACATCACAACAGAAGGTACTTCTCGGGGATTTTCCCAATAGCCATTTGCCTTAAAACTATTATGCAGTGAGAACCCAATAAACCCATCGTTTCAAACTTTCT
>NW_021319213.1:47320-49696 GCF_001605985.2 Dendrobium catenatum
TATTGGATAATTTATTTATTGCGTATTTATCAGGATGTTTATGTTAATGAGAAAGAGGCATACGATGCTTATCGTAATTATGGCCAAAATCTTGGTTTTAGTGTTCGTAAGGATCATCACAGTTACTGGCCAAATTCCAAGGAATTTGGCCAGTAACTGTGATGATCCTTACGAACACTAAAACCAAGATTTTGGCCATAATTACGATAAGCATCGTATGCCTCTTTCTCATTAACATAAACATCCTGATAAATACGCAATAAATAAATTATCCAATACGCAACCAATAAGCAGTTATTGAGCAAAACAATACGCAACAAATACGCAATAAAAACCCAACATATGCGCAATTAATACGCAATGTATACCAAATAAATACGCAGATAATACTCAATGTATATCAAACAGATAAGCAATACATATGCAATTAATACGCAACAAAACTTGGCAATAAGAAAACCGAACTACAAATTCGTTATTGTACCCTAGCTCAATAATACTTTAAAAGAAGGGAACATTGAGTCTTCTTTTAAAATCAATTACAATTTAACATTATGTACATTGTTGATAAAAATAAGCATCTTTGTTAAACACAATAAATACATCAAAAATCTTTGTACCCTAAAATAATTACGTCAAAAAATGACTCTGTAAAGAAATTTAATTGCAACATTGCTATAAAGAAAACTTGGAAGAAGGCGAACATTACCGATAAGCTAAACTTTTCGTCCAGTCGCACTGGTTTTAGGTTTTCTGCTTCATGTGCGCTTGTTTCCTAGACGTCGGCATTCTCCAGGTTATCGGCTTCCTCCGAGACCTGCGAAAATATTGTCTGCTCATAAAAACCAACATCCTCCTCCAGATCCAGATCAATCTCCATCTTCATCGGCATTTTTCTGCGAATATTTTGGCTGAAAGCGCTATATATTATGGTGATTCGCGCCTTAAATTCTAAAAAAAAAGAAGAGCCAACCTAAATTTAACGTTATCTCTCGGGTCGGGCCTTTGACAAATAATTTTGACCGGTCAGGCCTTAACGGGTTGAGCGAGTCAATTGACTTTTTTACTTTCCACGTAAGCGACCGAACACACCTCTGTGATCAGATTCCACATTGAATATTTTCTCCACCTACACAGGCCACATATTTCAATTGTTATTAAATCTACTATTCCTACAATTTATGTTTTTAATCGTATAAATCAAAACAATTTATTCTAAAATAATATTTTTACCTCAAAACATTCCCTTCTTATAAATCAATTGAAATCCTAAATAATAATTGGGTATAATCTAATTAGGAATTTTGCACCAACCAAAAAGAAATCTACTAAAATTACATTTCTTATTTTTTTATTCCTTCCCTAATTCCTTCTCATATCTCTTCTTTTTCCCTTTCTTCAAATTTTTCTTTAGCCGAACGTCCTTCCCTTAGATCTCCTTCCCACTACCGTACAACACCACAACCTCAAGCATGAAAATTTCCCTAACCCGAGAACTAATAAGGAAAATGAGGGAAATAGGAGGAGCTCGTGGTTACATCCCATTTTGACTCTCCCATAGTCAATTTATAGTATAAAAAAGAAGAAGAATATGAAGTTCTTTTCCTCATTTTCTCCCTTTCTTTTCCTAAATTTAACAACCACAACCTCTATTCATAACAACAATAATAGCTACAAACAATAGCATACTAAATTTCAACAAACACCTTTATCTGATTTCAACTAACTTTCTCCCTCCCTTTCTGATTTCAGCTATTATAGCTGATTCCAGCAGCCTATTTACCATCAACTAGTTTGATTTCAATACTTACACACTAAATTCAGTAATTCAGCAGCTCCCAACTATTTCATATACCCAAATTTTAGCAAACATCAGTATGTTCATTGTAGATTTTAGCAAACAACAGATAATTTTAGCAGCAATAATAAATTCAGCCACTTGCTTCAATATCTACATCTCTTTGCCTTAGTTTGTTGAATTCTTTTCTTTTACAACAACCTATATGTTGACCCTCATGTTATACCCAAAGGAAACCAAATGAGATGAAAAAAAAAATAGAAATCCTGCATACATACCTCATGTCCGTTGGATCCCAAAATCACGCCGATTCGGCACCGAACTGATCAAATCCTGTAAATCCAGCCGACGTTCCTCGCGGGATTCCTGCGGCCTGCCTCGATCGAACGACCGCTCGCGTCGTTAAATACCGCACCAATGTGAAAGCTTCTCTCGACTCTGCTCTCCTCTCGCACGAAGCTCTCTCCCCAACTCCCGTCCGATCCACTCAAACCCGACACCAACCTCCAACCGAACTCCTGTTCGGAGCTCCTCTCGCACAAACCCTGCCGAAGCTCTCACTGCCGACGCCTCTCAAC